>NW_025899960.1:0-300000 GCF_022539505.1 Lolium rigidum | reverse complement strand
ACACAGAACTACTTCATTTCCACAATATAATTTACATACGAGTTTCCCTTTCGGGAACCCCTGAAGGGTTTACAGACGGATAGAGGAATTACCTTACAACTTCCCCGGATATATCTTACAAGCGCCTTCTTCTATGGAGGCTTCTTATTCTAGAGAAAAACTACTACTACTACGACTGATTTGCTGGGTTGCTTCTGGATACTGGTTGCTTGCTCTTCTGGTTGGTGTCCATCTTCTGAGGCATGGCTCCCCTTTTATAGGGAGGAGAGAGGCCTCCAGCACCCCTTCGTGGCCCTTCTCGGCGCTTCTCTTCGTGGCACCACGTGGACACGGTTGGTGTCACAGTATTCGTCATATTATTGGTCGTACTGTGTGATACATTATTGGCCATATAATTGGTGATACTGTGTAATACAGTACCAGCCATATAATTGGTGATACTGTGCGGTACAGTACCGGCCATATTATTGGTGCTACTGGAGAGCACGTATTCGTGGCAATCTTCTCGGGCACACCTTGCATGCTTGAAGTCTTCATGCTTGTTCTTCTTGGCAGGCACAGCAGGAAATTTTTATTTTATTTTTTTTTACTGTTGCTACAGTAGCATTTATGATTTTATTATATATATATATATATATATATATATATATCTAAATGTACGAAATGTCATTTTGTTGTCTTATAGTTTGTAAATTGATAACGTTGGGACTCCAAGTGAAGAGTGTGTAGTTAGAAAGAGATTTTTCCCACAAGGGTGACTCAAGAGTTATATCGAACTGTCAGGGGAATTAGACAAAGAGCTGTCCCCTCCTCCTCTTTTTCTAGAAATCCTGCAAAGTAAAATAAAGGCTCGTGTCCCAACTCCACCGTGTGGTTGTTAAGCATAAAATTTCGTATTAGTAAGAGTAACACAAAGTAGTAACTAAAGTAAAGTAAAATTAAACAAATAAAGTAAGCTAAGTAAAAACACTAAATGTTGATTGTTTTTTAGGTTTTTTGTGCAAATAAGATAAGTAATTATTTTTGGTATTTTTGGATTAAAATAATGCAGCAAATAGAAAATAAGATAAATGCAATCGAAATGTGTTTCTTATGATAAAATTGGACCGAGGTTCATGGATTCACTTGACTATTCTATCTTTTAAGTTGTAGTGGACAATAATAATTCATCAATGAGATATAAAGAACATAACTCTAATATGTGTAAGATACACATTCATATGGGCATCACGTCCTAACATAGAGATGATGCTACACATCTCTCTTATACTCCACAAAAAGAGAAAAATCCATGCAATCTTATATTAACAATTAATAGAGCATAGCCATAAATACTTTGACATGATGTTCAAATATCAAATATGCTGCCTTGAACAAACAAGATCATCACTTCTGTCACGTGACGAACATAGCACATGCATTCAATTTATCCCTAGTGAGGTAGCAAAAGAAAAGGCAAAGCCATAATAGATCTTGAATTTGTTGTCATTTTCCAATCACTAAAACCATGCTACTCCATCTAATACACACATCACCCCACAAGCGATCTTGCATAAAAGTTGGACCAGAACCAATACTTAAGAATGGGGTACATAATATGCATATATCAATACATCTCATACATAATATGATCAGATCTCATAGCATAATATCATACAATAAGGATTCACCACATAGGAATTACATATATGACCATAAACATGTTGGATTGCTCATATGGTACGAAGAACTATGAGGAACATGAGAGAAATAGTTCAAGCTACTGCCACAAACATGTAGTCCAGAGGTGGACTACTCCCCCTTGATGATGGCGTTGATGATGAACATTTTGGAGAATGTTGGGATCCCTCCGACGGTGGCTCCGGCGGAGTTTCCCCCTCCAATCTTCATTGGCGCAGCCTCTGTTTTTGTGTTTCTGTGTTTCTGCGGCGCTCTCCTCAAGGAAGCCTTGGGCGACATATATATTGGTTTATAGGTCAAACAAAGGACGTGAGTGAAAGATTTAGGCCAAACGGAGGACTGAGCGCCAAAAGAGCATGGGTGGCACGCCCTCCCTGTATGGGCACGCCAGCACCCCTCTTTTGGGCCTCCCGGTCTCCCCCGTGAGGTCGAAGTGCTACAGGTACTTCTCGTGATGAAATATTGACGTCCCCGAAATCCTAACTTGATTTGATTTCATATAGGTCTCTGAAATTGAAAAAATACACAAAACAGGTGTTTCCTGTTCTGCAGAGTTATAACCCAAATAAAGGGGATTGTTGGTTGATCCCCGTAGATCAATATAAAACATAGTATTATCATCATATATGTTGAAAATATGCGGGAATTCATGTTAATAAAGTACAAAGTTCATGTATGCATTTTACATGCATTATAAATTTATGTATATTTAGAAAAATATCGCAATTGTAAGTGTACTTCTCTCACGCAATTTTCCTATCATTTACCGTTTGCGAAGATTGTCACATCGCACACGCTTTCCAATAGTCGCAAACGATTTATCTGGCATCTATCGTTTGTGAATGTCGTTTGTGAATGTCGCACACATTTTCTCCCAAATCCCATGTGTGATGTTCAGGGCCTGTCAGGGCCCATTTTGTGGAACCCTATCTTATAAAAGGGAGCAGCCATCTCCGGACCACACAACACTCCCCACAACAGCGGTCACCTTCTCTTTTGTTCTTGCTAGCTATACCAAAAAGCGCATCTGGTCGGAGCTAACGCTGCATCTCCAGTGCGATGTACATCCACATCGGCGACACGATGCATCTGCATCACCACGTCTTCTTCATCGGCACGAGTGTAGATGCACAGCCTCCCGAGCCAGTAGGTACCGGCGCCGCCTCTGCTCCCTCGCAAAGCAGGTTGTTAATCAATCATCCGTTTTTCTTAAATCCTTCAAATGAATTGTTTGATTTATTAACTTGTTAGATCTATATATGCAGGGTTTATTTGTTATTTAATTTGCTATTAGGGCAGTCTTGTAGTTTAGATTTGGTTATGCAGTATGTACTGAATGTGGTTTTTTAGTTATTTCACATCTATAGATTATTTGTTAACTGAAATTGTATAATAGTGAACTTGTATAGTCTAGTATGGTTGTGTTAGATCTACATATGCATTTGTCTGACTGTGTATTACCATCTATATAATGTCTTTTCATTCTATACTTGTATAATATGGATCTTATTTTGTAATACTGCATAAGAGCAAGGCAAGGTGATGCATGCGATAAACTTAATAATAAACATGCATTTATCGATAAATAAATCTTATTATTATTGTCTCTAGGGCATAACTCATTTAGTATACCACTTGCACTAGAGTCAGTAATCTAGTTAACGATGTTTATTAGTTCACGAATAAACCTTGGCATCCTCCACGCTTCCGTTGTAGTCCATACTTCGTCATCAAATCTAACTCTTAGATCCTTATGACACTTCCACATTTGACATGTTTCACTCTTAGATCTAACTAATGTTTAAATTGTTCGAATTTCCAAGGATCACTAAAATCATGCCATATAAGGACATACTATTAAATGAACCTATCAAAGTTTGCCAAGACAAACAATGATACTGAAACTTTTTTTATTAAAGTTCTACGAAAAAAATAAAATACACGAAATATTATAGAGATATGGCTTGAGGCGTATAGAATAATTTCTAGTCACCTCATCAGATCTTGAGGCGTCTTGCTGTCGACGAGAACGTCGCCTCCCACTGAATAAATATTCCGCATTTATGATACAACAGATGTCAAACCTGGGGTTTAAACTTTGGTGGGTTGAGGGTACAACCACCCTCCTAACCACCCAACCTCAGGTTGGTTCTCTCTATCAAAACATAAACCACAACAATATAACACAACTTATTTAAAACGCGTCCATGTCCCTTCCTCTCTCCCCCACCACGGCGATTTCAAAATCTTCCACCGCCACCGCCTCCCCCACTCCCTGATCTCGCCGGCGGGAACCCCAGTGCCTAGCGGAGATGGCGGAGTCGAAGTGGTCCTTGGTGATGATGTCCTTTGCGGAGGAGAGAAGGCTCGGCGCGGAGAGGGTCAGGAGAGAAGAAGAGGCGAAAGCCGCGGAGGAACGGAGGCATACCAAGCTACGGCGGAAGCTCATCATGCTTCAGATCTGCCTCGCCTCACCTTGGGTCGTCGAGCAGATGGCCAAAGGATGGCGTCCGCAGTTATCTGGGCAGGGGATCGAGGAGCAGATCAAGCCGGCACATGGGATGCTGGATCTCAAGGACCCATACGACCCAATGCGGGAGATGGCGAGACATGGGTTGGAGGAGCTAGAGAACATCCCGTGAGTCAGCAGGGATGGCGCATCTGGCGCTGCTGAACAATTTTGGCTCAGCTGCAGGGGGAATCACTGAGATTCTCCATGGATGGGCTCGAGAGGTCGACTCATGGCCTGGGAAAGCTGTACAGAATTTGGAGGTACCCCCTTGTCTGACATCTCTCTCATTGTCTGGTACCTGCACCGATGCTATTTCTGGGGGCGACACAAGGAAGAAGGACAACACTGAAAATGGAAGAACCAGAAGGGGCTCGCAGAGTCTTCCACAGAAGGACAGAGAGCGAGAAGATGATGCGAGAAGCTGTGGAAGGTTTGGAGCTGTTGAGGGCGACGCCGGTGGGGATTATGGCTCTGTCGGCGCCTCCAAACCGCAGAGTCTCAGAGCTGCTGGGTCCAAACCTTGTCAGACCACCAACTCCAACAGGATGGTCTCAGCCTCCAACAGAAGATGCGATTTACATCAACAACACGTTCGATCATAAAGGAACCTTCCGCCAATGAAGAAGGAAGACCTGACTGCTATTTCAATAATGGCAAGGTTCAAGCGCATCACCAGGCGCCTGTTGGGAGGGAAGAAGTATGTTCAGTTCGAAGTACCTTTCAAGGAAGGGTGCCAGGAAGTGCTGTGAAAGGTATGTGTCATAGGAAACACAACAATAGTTTTCATGTTCTTTGTGATCTCTCGGAAGGAGAGGAGGATGTTGTTTCTGTTCTATCTGACTTTGATTCTCATGAAATTCTTCCCATATGCTTTGGTGTTTATCTTGCCATTGCAATGGATAAAAGAGGAATGAGTAACAAGAGAACCGTTAGTAGTCAGAAAAGGTCAGAGGATCATGCTCACAAAATATCTAGTTTAGGAAGAGAAACAAGCTTTGCTGAATTAGAACATAGAAATATTCCTTCTTTGCAACATGATCCAGCAGAACATGTTAAATAAACTCTCCCAGAAGAATTAGATCCTAGTTGGTTTAAAATCTGTCGAGGGAAAGCTGTTAGGCAAAATTTAAATCCCTTCCTAGAGGCAAGAAAAGCTTTAGGAATGACAGACCCTGCTCCTGTGCTGTTAAGGCCACCAGCAGGTGACTCTGTCATCACAGCTTGTAAAAGACCTTTTAGGAAGCTAGGAGATGACATTGACTGCTTTATTGGAATAAAAGTTTCCATAAAGACAATGCCATCTTGTGGGTTGGTTGGTGGTTCGGGGAAGCCCAAGTTCAGCCCACCAGGAACATACCCAGAGCAAGCCATGAGCTGGTATAAAGCACGGACAGCAACATCTCTGTCTGAAGAGATCTTTCCACAAGGGTAAATAGACAGCTTACTAGGGAGTTGGTGGGAGCGCGAGACTAGGGTTTCTCCGACTGAAATGGGAGAGAGGTATGAGAGCTTGGGAGGAGGAGGAAACTATGGCAGAGATGAAGGAGGACCAGGCAGACAACAACAGTATGGTGGATACAGAGGTAACTCCTTTCAACGTCCACCCTTCTCTCGTTCTGGACAGTTTGGAGGAAACCAGTTTCCCAATTCTCGGAGATTTGGGAGAGGGCAAGGACAGTTCAACAATCAAGGGAGAGGCTCTTATGGACAAGGAGCTGGTCAGTTTGGTAATAGCCAGAATCAAGGAGGAAGAGCTGGAGATAGAGATCATTACCAAGGGCAGAACATATATTATGTGCAGAGAGCAACGCCTGCTAGCTCAGCAGGGGTCTGAACTGGCCAAAACAAAGGTGTTGATGAAAGGACTACAGTCTCTGCCACAACAGTTGTTGCTTCATCTGGGACAACACGGCAAGTGCAGATAGGATCAAGTTCAGAAACAGAGATAGCAGGGAAGAAGAATACTGGAGATGATAACCTGCTTTGCAACAAATGTGGGAAGAAAGGCCATACTTCAAAAGATTGCAAGGAAGAGATTGAATGTGTCAACTGTGGCAAAGGACACCAATCCATGAGGTGTGCTTGACTCAAACAAAAAAATCCAACTGCAAATCTGGTTGGATTTGGAGGACCTGGCCTGTGCTGCTTTGTTGCTGAACATGCTAAAGAAGGTGATGGGGCTGAGGAGAAAGGAAAATCCATAGCAATTGTTAAAGTCAAAGAAGTGGACTTTCATGTTGATGAAGAATTGTTACTGATGTGTCTTGGAAGAACATATCCATGGAAATGGACTTGGCAAGCAAAGGAAGTTTCAGCAGGCAGATTCTTGGTCAACTTCCCATCAGCTGCTAGGATAAATGAAGTTTCAATCTATGACTGGGTCACTCTGAGGGGTGCTCACATCAAGGTGAATGTCAAGCAATGGTCAGATGAAAACCTTGCAGCTGGTAAACTGGATACAGTATGGGTTAGGGCTAAGAGAGTTCCAAAGGCACTGAAAAATTATCAAGGAATTTGTGAAGTGGGCTCAACACTTGGGCAAGTTATTGAGGTGGACATGGAAGCTTTTAGGAGGGATGGCAACATAAGTTTCTTGGTTGGAGTGATCAATTACAAGAACATCCCTGCCATGACAAAACTTACCACTAAAAAGCTAATGATCTACTACATATACTTCCAAGTTGAGCAGGTGATTGAAGAGGGGTGGCTAAGGCCAGAGGAAGAATACATACAGGAATTTGATGAAATGGAAGACACTCTGTTTCAAGAGTTGGGGGATGGAAGAGGAAAAAGGCAAAGAATTGAAGAAAATGAAGGGGCAGCCAGAGAGGGGCACATACAGGCAAGTAAAGGCATTGGAGGAAAGAGAAGAGGAAATGAAAAGACAAAATGATTTGGATGCAATTGCTCTGACCAAAAAGAAAGGATCAGTCTCAGTCCAAAGCTCAACACATCTACAAGCTAAGGAAGATTTGGTAGGGGAAGGAGTCCAAGCTGGGGGAGAAGGAAGTAATGATCTACAGAAGAAACTGGTGACAATGTTAACGAGAATGACCAGGAAATGGAGTACCAAACTAAAAATCTAGAAATAAATGAGAAAGTAGATATTTATGATGACG
Organism: Lolium rigidum; assembly: GCF_022539505.1. Taxonomy (NCBI): domain Eukaryota; kingdom Viridiplantae; phylum Streptophyta; class Magnoliopsida; order Poales; family Poaceae; genus Lolium; species Lolium rigidum. The sequence goes on along the minus strand of NW_025899960.1, from coordinate 292,689 downwards.
AGGGAGATAGGAGGTCTGATTATTCCTTGAGCATGACAACAAAAGTCAAGAATGTTGAGGAAGGGAAATCACCAAACTTTGGAAAAAAGAAGAATAAGGAAGTTGGGATACTGGAGGAAATAGAAGAGGCAAATGGGAACAGATTCAGCAATATACTTTCCCCAAAAAGTGATGTTCCTATCATGGACAGGGCAAAAAAAATTGCCATGCAGAAGAATCTTCAATCAGCACAAGTTAGTGACAATACTCTCCTCACTCTTGCTAACACTTCTGATCATGGTATATTAGATATTTCTAGCAAGGTTGGGATTGATCTTGGCACCACTTTAGATATGATAGAGACAAATTTAGTTTTAATAAGAGGATCCTGGAAAGAAAGAATACCCAGTAGACATGGACAACCAGCCAGATGCTTTTGACCAAGTTCTGCTGGATATTCTAAAATTGGGCAAAGAAGATTGTGTAGTTATGACTGACAATTTAGTCACACCTTGTACTAATAAAGAGAGGAAAGGGATGGAGGGGGAGGTGGCTCCTGTGGAGTTTCACTGTAAAACCCTCATCAAGACTAGGATGATGTGTAGGAGGGGAAAAAAGAAAGTTTTAAATGATTAGTGGCCTTATGTGGAATAGTAGAGGTACTGGGGAAGAGAGCAAGAAGAGTTATATTAGACAAAACATAAGAGATCACAAACTTGACTTTGTTGGTATACAAGAAACAGTGAGGCGAGAATACCCCACCAAATTTCTTAAAGAAATTAGTGGAGGATTTGAGTTCCACTGGGATGGTATTCCTTCAAGGGGGAGGTCTGGTGGAATCTTGTTGGGTGTCAATAAAGAGACTTATGATGTGGTGGACAAGCAAAAAGGGATTTATTTTGTTAGATTTCTTATAGCAAGTAAGTCAGACAACTTTACTTGGAATTTAGTGGTGGTATATGGTGATGTACAACAAGATGGTAAAGCCAACTTCCTAGTGGAATTGGTAAATGTAATTAGGAGCTCAGTTTACCCCATTTTGATCACTGGAGATTTAAAAATGACAAGGAAAAATAGTGAGAAAAATAAACCAGGAGGATATAACAGATGGAGCCCTCTGTTCAATGTTGTAATTGAGCAGGGTGGTCTGATGGAAATTAAACTTTCTAGCAGAAAATTCACTTGGTGTAACAATCATGATGATCCCACCTATGAGCTTTTGGATAGAGTCCTTGTTTCTCCATCATGGGAGGAAAAATTCCCATTGGTGTGTGCAACAACTCTTCCCAGTGAACTATCTGATCACACTCCTATTTTGATCAAATCAGGGTTCAAGCCCAAGACACAGCCTATTTTTAGATTTGAAAATTGCTGGTTCTTGAGACCTGACCTCCAAGAAATAATCAAAACAGTATGGGTCAAAACTTACCTAGGGACAAAAACATTGATATTTGGCAAAAAAGATTTGAATGTCTTAGGAAAACCTTAAAAGGTTGGAATTTGAACATTGAGGGAGAATATAAGAGGAAGAGAGGAGCTTTAGCAGTGCAGTTAGATGAAATTGATAAAAGGGAAGAGTTATATGGGCTAACACATTCAGAAATGTAGATAAAAAAGGGGTTGCGGGTCCAATTAAAAAAAATCTTCAAAGAGGAGGAAATCAAATGGATCCAGAGAGCAAAGGAAAATGAAGTCCTAGAAGGGGATAATAATACTAGGTACTATCATTCAAAAGAAAATGGAAGAATGAGGAAAACTTTAATTACAAGCCTAAATCAGGATGAGGGTTTGGTAGAAGGTTAGGAAAATCTCAAGAGATATATTATTGACTTCTATAAAAAAACTCTTTGGTAATCCAGGTTTAAATAATATCAGATTTAGTGATACAGATATGGAGAAAAATAATGATGAGGACAAGGAGTTTTTACTGAAAGAGTTTACATTGGAGGAGCTAAGAACGGTTGTGTTTGAAATGGTAGCTAATAAAGCAGCTGGGCCAGATGGTTTTAATGCATAATTCTACCAGAAAAACTGGGAATTGGTGAAGCAAGATCTATTTGGTCTGCTTGATGATTTCCAAAAAGGAGAATTAAATATTGCTAGATTGAATTATGGGGTTATTACTTTAGTCCCAAAAGGAGCAGATGCAGATAGGATTCAAAAGTATAGGCCCATATGCTTATTGAATGTATCCTTCAAAATTATAACAAGAGTCTTGGTTAATAGACTCATTCAGGTAATTTGGAAGGTTATACTTTTGAACCAAACTGCTTTCATTAAAGGAAGGTATATAATGGAGGGGGTTAATATTTTACATGAGATTTTGAATGACGCACATAAAAATAAAAAGTTTGGAGTTCTCTTCAAGATTGATTTTGAGAAAGTCTTTGACAAGGTCAAATGGCCTTTTCTCTATCAATCAATGGAGGCAAAAGGATTCCCACAAAAATAGATTGATTTAATCATGAAGATACTAACTAGTGGAAAAGTAGGGATCAATGTTAATGGTGAGATAGGGGCTTACTTCTCCACTCACCAAGGTGTCAGGCAGGGAGACCCACTCTGACCCATTCTTTTTGACCTTGTTGTAGATGTCCTTGCTGTTCTGGTGAAAAGAGCTCAAAGGGAGGGTTTGTTGACTGGGTTAGGTACAGATCTTGTGGAGGGGGTAGCTATTCTGCAATATGCAGATGACACTATTCTCCTCCTAGAGAACAATCTTGATCAAGCTAGAAACTTGAAAGTAATCCTCTATCTCTTTGAACAAATGTCAGGTTTAAAAATTAATTTTGCTAAGAGTGATATTTGTTGTCTAGGAGGGGCTCTGGACAGAGAAGAAGATTTTGAAAGAATTTTGACTTGCAAATCTGGGTTGTTGCAAATGAAATATCTGGGAGTACCAATAAACAAAAAAGATTAAAAAACTCTGATTGGGATTCAACTGAAGGAAAAATGAGGAATAAGCTAGGACCTTGGCAGGGTAAAATGCTGGTAATTGGGGGGAGAGTTACCCTGATCAACTCATCCCTGACCAGTGTACCTCTCTATATGCTCTCCTTCTATAGGATGCCAATTGGTGTAAAAGAAAAGATTGATAGAATTAGGAACATTTTTTTATGGGATGAAACTGAAGGACACAAGAAATATCATCTGGTGAACTGGCAGACGGTATGTAATCCAAAAGACCAAGGTGGTCTAGTGGTCCTAGACTTGGAGAAGATGAATATTGCTTTACTAGCTAAGTGGCTGTGGAAACTGTTGAATGAAGATGGGATTTGGCAAAAAATTCTCAGGAAAAAATATCTCTAGAAACAAACCCTTTGCCAGGAAGTCACCAAAAATGGTGACTCACATTTCTGGCAGGGGCTGATGGAGGTTAAAAAAAACTTTCTGGCAATTTTGCAAAATTCAAATTGGGAATGGATCAAAAACAAGTTTTTGGGAAGACCATTGGATAGGCTCTTCTTGTCTAGCAAAATCCTTCCCAAGATTGTTTTTGGTCTCCATGAATAGGAATGTGACAGTGAAAGAAGTCTTTGAGACAGGAGTGGGGATGCTAAGATTTAGAAGAGCTATGGTTGGGGAACTTAGAGTACATTGGTTTAATCTAAAAAAATGTTGGAAAGGGTTATACTGAATAATGAACCTGACAAGTTGGTTTGGAAACTAACTAACACAGGAGAATTTTCGGTTAAATCTATGTACTTAGCCATGCAATGTAATGAAGTGGTACCCTACAAATTTATGTGGAAGGTTAAAATACCCCTTAGAATCAAGACTTTCCTGTGGTTGATGCTAAAAAAGAGTATACTTACAAGAGATGTTTTGCTGAAAAGGGGAGGAAAATGTGAGAAAAAATGTCTCTTTTGTGGGTGTAACGAAAGTATTGATCATCTTTTCTTCAAATGCCCTCTGGCTAGGTACATTTGGAATGTGGTTAGTTGCACATTTGGTTTTAATTTTCATTTTGATTCGGCTGATCACTGTATTTCCACTTGGTTGAAAAACTTTGGAGGGAAGAAGAAGGAGATCCTTGCTGTTGTGGTTGCTGCAGTTATCTGGAGTATATGGAAAACCAGAAATTTGGCATGCTTTGAAAAAACGTGGCCTGAAGAACCTTATATTGTTATTCTAAAAATCTGCTATTATATTAATTCGTGGAATTGTTTGCAGGTGAAGGAGGACGCTAAGAACAAGTTGGAATTCTGTGCAAGAGTGCTGGAACAAGTAGCTAAGGAAGTCTTTGGTTCGAGAAAGAGATGGATCACTTGGATGCCAAGGTTGAAGATGTAGAGGAATAAAAAAAAGGAACGGAAGGGATGGAGGAAGAACTGGAGAAGGAAGGAAACTTGCAAGGTTTTAGCAGGAGGAGTTGTGCGCGATTTCTTTCTGCTCCACACAACCCCCCCCCCCTCTCTATTTATTTCTTATTATTCTTTCGGCTGTTTCGAACCTGGTCTGTAAAAACCTTAAGTACCCTTTCTGTGTGGTGTTTTGGTGGTGTGGGCTGTTACTTTGTAGCAAAACTGGTTTCCTTAATGAAATCGGGGATGAACTCCCTTTATCTAAAAACACAACTTATTTTAATCTATTTGTTGCCGTAAGAAGGATCTTTAAGCAAACAATTAATCAAAATCTTTGGAACAATTTAAATAAATTCCAGCTCGAGGTTTTTGCACGAGAGATCGATTCCGTTTACAAAGCTATAGTTGAATTTGACACGTTAAGTAACACGTCCGTACGCGTTACGTTGCGGCAGGAGTCCCACGCAAATATTACCATGGATCGATCGAACCCGATCAAACCAAACTGAAGCTGGTTTGCGCGCGCGCGTGCGTCCTCTACTGCCAGCCATGGCGTCCGCGCCGGAGAAGACCGCGTCCACACACAGGTCGTCGGTCGCCCGAGGCACGCACGAGTTCCAGATCGCCGGGTACAGCGCCCGCAGGCGTTTCGCCCGCGTCAGCGACTCCTCCGTCAACGACGCCGACCCCTTGATCAAGTCCGGCGCGTTCCAGGTCGGCGGCTACACCTGGGACCTTGCCTGCACCTTCTACGACAACGGTTACGGCCATCTTAAATCCATCACCCTCGAGCTGCTCGGCACAGACATTGCTGAGGACGTCGTCGCCACCGCCAGCCTCCGGATCGATGACCCTCTCGACCGGTTGCCTGCCGCCGTGTGGCAAAGCGACGCCGCCAACAAGTTCTCCAGGAAAGTTAGCGGCAGGTGCTGGAAGCTGCCCCTCCCAGATGCTTTCTGCGGGTACGAGGATTGCTACGTTAGCACCGACGACCGTCTCACCATCCTCTGCACCGTTGAGGTCCTCAAGGAGGACGCCTCCGCTACCGCCGCAGAGCCCACCAAGAGTTTCGTCTCAGCGGTGCCACCACCGACCATCGCCGGGGACATCCACAAGCTCCTGCTTCTTCTTGAGAAGAACCCGGAGTCATCGGACGTGACCTTTGTCGTCGAGGACACCGAGATCCTGGCGCACAGGCTCGTGCTCGCCATGCGGTCGCCGGTATTCGCCGCAGAGCTCCTTGGGCACATGAGGGAGAGCACCACGCGCCGTGTCCAGATCCTCGATATGAGTGCCTCCACCTTTAAGGCCATGCTGCGCTTCATCTATAGTGACGAGTTTCCCGTGAAACCAAACAATGTTGTACATGTGGAATCAAGAAGTCGGCGTTCTCTCAAAGAGGAAACCACGCCCACGAGCGCGAGCCGTGAATCCATGGCGCGCGACCTTCTCGTGGCCGCTGATCGGTATGATCTCGAGAGGCTTAGGCTCATGTGCGAGAGCATACTGGTCGAGAGCATCGACATCACGACCGTCATGCCGACGTTACAGTTAGTGCGTGGCCGGCAAAGCTGTCTTCAGCTGGAGGATTCCTGCATCGAGTATATAGCGGCCGATCCGGATGTTTACGCTGCCGTGAGGGCGACTGAGGAGTACAAGGAGCTCAAGGAAACATGCAGCTCTCTTGTTATTGAGGTCAATGAGAGAGTGGCCACTCACAACATGGCCCGCCACACTAGCTCCCCTTCTCCGTCCTCCGGTAGCCGCCTGCAGCCACCAGAGAAGAGCATGTCCATGTTCAACTCGTCGCAGGTGGTCCGTGGCACCCACGAGTTCAGGATCCCCAATTTTAGCTCTGTTCAGAGGAGCCATGGTCCTGGCCAAGTAATCACTTCCAACATATTCAAGGTAGGAGGTTACGACTGGAAAATGAGTGTGTACCCATCAGGGTATTCCAAGGAGGCGTTAGAGTACATATGTGTCTACCTCCATCTAGTGACTGATCCTGGAACCACCAATGTCATTTTATCAATGAGGTTCAGGATGGATGAACCTAGTCGGGAATCGTCGAGCCTGCTTTGGTCTATGAGAGAAATGGTTTTTAGCAATGTGCAAAAAGCTTTGGGGTATCAAAAGTTCATCACCGTGAAATCAGCAAAGTCGCGCTACATGAGACACGATGGCTCCCTTACCATACACTGTGACATTGACATGACCAAGGAGGCATACACGACCAGCACAACCACCAGTGCCAGACCAATAATAGCCGTGCCACCGTCTAACATCGCCTCACACCTCGAGCAACTAATGGTTACCGAGCAAGGGTCGGATCTGACGTTCCTGGTAGAGGAGTCCGAGATCCATGCGCACCGGCTCATCATCGCCGTGCGGTCGCCGCTCCTGCTCCAAGGGGCGGAGCCATCTACGACCTTGGTACGAATCGACGACATGAAAGCCGCCGTGCTCAAGGCCGTGATCCACTTCGTCTACACCGACAAACTGCCTCCCGTGGATGACGCGGTGGTAGCCGGAGAAATGCTTGCGGCTGCCTGCCGGTTTGGCATGAAGAGGATGGAGGCCTTGTGCAGGAACTTGGCCGCCCAGCTCGTCACAACAGACAACGCGCTGAGCATGCTGAAGCTGGCGTGGCGTCACCGATGCAAGGAGCTCGAGCTTTACTGCACCGAGTTCATCTCCCTTGCAATGAAATGATGAAAACGCTCGCGTTATCACCCTCCACTTTGTTGCCGATCGACTTGCCGTCAGACTTTTGCCATCTCGATAATAGATTAGTCATCTGGACTAGTTTTCCAAGCTTTGAATTTGCGACAATTTCTTTGTTGTGTCTACCGAATTGAACTTATTCCTTTGCTTAGGATAACTAGCATGGTGGGGGCAACATCTAAAATTGTCTAAAAAATATGTTAATAAAGTTCTATAGAAAATTAGAGTATTTGTTATTGGAGTTGACACGGTTCTTTCTAGTCACCATAGATATTTCTCTAGATAAAATTTCACTTCGGTGCCACACATATTTAATCAAATTTATTTGTGGAAAATTAATTAATGTTTGCATAAAAGACGTACCAATAAAAATATATTTTATTTGTACATGATGATATAAGATAATTACATTAAATTAATTTTATATTGCAAGATAGAATGCAACTTTTATTGGATGTTTTTAGTGTGAGATAAAAATGCTACAGCTGCCGTGCTATCCTCTACTCTCCATCGCCGCGGCGCTATCCTCTCTCATCTCCACCACCGCCGCTGCGCTATCCTCTACTCTCCACCACCGTCGCATTCCTTAGCAGAACAATACCGCGGCGACTGCATACGACGTATCTGATGCTTGGCCGTAGTGGCCGCACGCTGCCATCGGCGCCGCAACCACCACCGCAGCCACAACCCAACGCCGAGATCAACTTGAACTCCGACGACTCTGGCGACTCCTTGTTCGACGAGTGGGACGAGGCGTACATAGGAGACTCACAAACTGAGGCGGCGGAGGAGGCGGTGCAGTGGGGTGAGCAGTAGGAGGTCCCTTGTGACCCGGAGTAGGCGGCGATCCTGGCCTCCTTCAACGCGCATCGCTTCCGGTGGCTGAAGGAGGAGGATGAGCGAGAGTTCTTCTATGCTGCCAACTTCGACCACGCTGTCGAGATCTCGTGCCAGCGGGCGGCCACGGAGAAGGCGGGACGTCTCCTCATGGCGGCTGAGCGAGGAAACAGGGAGACGATGTCGGGTGGCGGTGAGCGAGGAAGAGGAAGAGGGGAAGTGAGCGGTGGAGCTGGAGTACTTCGAGGTTTGTCAGCAATTCTACAGGAGTTTTTTTTTTTTTTTGCAAAACGACTACTCCCACACTCTCCGCGGGACATATGGAGTATGATGTTGTACCTGCAATGCAAGTTGTTTTTACTACCTGTGCTATTGCCTCAAAGAAAGAAGAAAAAAAAAAGGTGAAACATGTTTGGAAGCGGTTGTTCTGGCCAGAGTAGGCTTACGCGATGGGCCCTGGTAGGCCACGGCCCAGTAGGCTCCCTACCAAACAGAAACAGAGGAGGAAACCGTGTCCGCTTGCAGATGGGGAGTGGATGCCGGCGGCGGAGGCGGAGGGGGAGTCGATCCTGTCGCCGGAAGTCGATGCTGGCGGCGGAGGCAGAGGCGGCGGAGCCGATGCTGTCGGAGGAGTCGGAGGGAGAGTCGCCGTCGGATGGGGAGGAGCCGGAGCCGGATGGGGAGGAGAAGCGGCGGAGGTGCCGTCTGTGCGATTGCCTGTGCTACTGGATCAACTTTCCCTCTGGTGCTGACCGCCGCGTCGCCCCCGGGATCGACTACGTCCGCCTCCCCGACGCCGACCACCACCCTCCCGCCTGGTCGCTGCTGGTCGGAGTTGCCGACGGCGCCTCCTCCTCCCTACGGGTGAGCCGCCTCCGCGTGGCGCGATCCGGCCGTATCCTCGGCCGGAGCGACGACGCGCTCGAGATCTTCCACGACATCGCCCTCGCCAAGCCGCCGGAGTACACCTTCCAAGCTGGCGTCGCCCCCCTCGGCCGCTCGCTCTGCGTCGTGCATCACCAGTATCTTGAGCAAACCCAGGCCCTGCAGCTAACTCTGCAGCCGCCCAAGCCGCAGGAGATGCCTCTACCGGAGATTGAAGGGACGTCCACCCCTGACCTTTGCACGCCCATCTCCATGGACGACGGCCACATCTGGGCTCTGTCCGCCACCCTGCAACGTGATGTCAGGTCGTTAATCGTGGCCATGCGACGCCTTGTCGGGAGGCGGTGGGAGCTTGTCGGGAGCCCCTTCACCTGCCCACCCTTTCACTACCCCTTGCCCCCCTGGGGTGGCAGCTACGTCCAGGGCTACGCCATGATCCCCGACGCCAAACTCATCCTCGTCTCCTTCCTACAATACGGCCTCTTCTTCACCTTCGCCACCGACTCCGGCAGCTGGACTAGGGTGCTCACCGACACCGACAAAACAAGGTCGCAACGCTACCTCCCTATCCTTAACCGCGCCATATATGTCCAACACCACAAAGCCGTCTACTTTCTCATGGACAACGCCATCTATGCCTACAAGCTCACCTACCAAAAGGATGATCAGGGGGGGATGCAGCAGCTCAAGCTGGATCTGCCCGTCCTCATCGACTTTGTCTGCCCTTTCAAATCCGACCATGGCTATGGCTTACTCACCCGCCTTTCCAGCCACCTCATGTGCGCTGTCTGGATCAGTCTGGCGTCGTACGACAAATGCCCGTGCGACAACCTGCATGCCATCGTCACCACCTTCTACCTCCATGACGCCCAGGACCCGGCTCAGGGAGGAATCAAGGTGCTGCACTCCACTTACCGCAGGCTAGACATGGCACCCAATCCGGCAGCAAACCAACAATTCTGCTTTCTACAGTAAGCATACTAGCTAGTTTTTATTAGTTTGATTGATCATGCCAGCATTCGTGTTGTCCCCGCGCCTCGGTTGCTAGTTACAATTTTTTTTGTCTCAAGTAATCAATCTACTGTAAGCATTTTTGTGGTCACCTACCAGATTGCTTACAGGTTTTTTTCTTTGTCTGTCAACTAATCAATTGGTTAGGGAGTACGAGGACCAGGGCTCTGTGGCGCTGCAGCAACGTGGAGAAGAGGAAGAGGGTCTAACCTGTTCCCAGCACGTCGAGCATCCATCCAAGATGCTTAGTTGTTGCAGATCCATGATGAAAATGCGCTCAACTCCTCCCTCAGGACCGAGTCGCACCCTGCCGGTTGATCCTGCTTCAAGACAACAAGTCTGTTCTTCAAGCCATGCTGTGCCTGTGAAGCCGGCTACAACAACTATCAAGAAAGATCTGATTATCATTTGCCAAGCTGGCTCACGATCAGTCATCTATCAGACAGGCGCCATGGATGACGATGTCAAGCCCCTTGAACCGTGCTATGCTGCAGATGTGGGTGATCATGATTGGCACTTTTTCCAGAGTGGCTCAAAAATACACGCAGTCTCGTCCATAAGAGCAGGCATGCTTGAGTTTAGTCTCAACAAGGACAGGCAGACTTTCGAGCGACCTGTATGGCGTCCTAGTACTGGTCCTTTCGTTATGGTTATCAGAGTTGGCCAAGAGACCATTGCTCTTACTGATACTCTGCAAGTTTACCATCAGACACAGTTCAATTATGGATCCACCACCTCAACCTCATGGTTGCGTTACATGGCAGATGAATCGGATGTCGTCGGCAGGAGGGTAGTTATCTCTGGATATGTGGCAATGAACGATGAATCGTTCATGGTTTGCGATGCTGTCACATGCTCATGTCTTCTGTTTGACTTGGCTGCCAAACGATGGCTTGTTGTCGTGCCTTTGGCTGCTTTCAAAGAAAACCCGCCACCGCCTGTCTGTATAAAGGACCTCCTAATAAATGGTAAATGTGTATTTGTCGATGGCTTTATCTACACCTGCAGAAATGGAGGGCTTGCTGCTTTTGAACTGCTTGTTGTAGACTGCTCTCTTTACCTCAGCAAGCCGATCATTTTGCCGCTCCCACGGCGCGAACATTGTGTGGGTGAGGACATGTGTTTGGATTATGCTGGCAAAGATATGGACTCCGGTGCTAATTTGTTCTACGTGGTGCAAGGTGAATAGCTCTCTCTCGTTTTGATTATGCACCCATGGTTGTTATCAGTTTTCATTCTAATGTTTCGTTGCGATGCATGTGTGTATATGCTAGGTGTATATTCTCCGCCCAAGCATGGTGTACGGATCACCACGGTCAAGGTTAAGACTCAAAGAACAGCCAACAACAAAATGAAGCCGGCCGGAATCGATCATATGGACAGTGTCACGCGTTTCATACATAACATCGAAGCTATGGATACAAGATGCTGCTTTGCGGTCTCTTGTGCGTGACGCGACGATCCTGGCATGTATAAAAAAAGCTAACTAGGCTGAACTTTAAACAAAAGAGTAGGTAGTAGTAAAGAAATTTTCAAATTCGTATACGCCCCTGCATGCATTGCTTGCTCCTGGACGATCGAACGCCACCGGTGCACGCATGTAGAGTCGATGCACGTGCATAAATCAATTTATCATCATTGATCCTCCGTGTAGGAATAAGTGTGCTTCTAGTTTCATTTTACCAAATAAAATTACATTTGATCAAATTTAAAGAAGTTCTTGAATATTTATGACTGGAAACTATAAACGGAGGCATAGCTTCATGTAGCCATTTAAAAGAATTGTAAATTATATGTTGATTTTTATTTAAAAAAGTACAAAAAATCCTTGGATGTTGCCAATGGTGCATACTACAAATTTAAAATTTTATGAAATTCTTTGTGTAATAGTAAATATTTCAAAACTATAAAAACTTGTTAAATTTTGTCATTTTTATGTAGCAAAGAGTATAAAGAAGTTCACATTAAGGTTTTTCACCATTACAGGATACAACATTGGCTGCATCTAGAATTTTTTAGATTTTTTAAAAACTTAAGGAAATGATTTTTGAATTTTACAAAATAAATGGCTACATCTTACATGTAACTCAGATCTTATTTGGCCACTCTCTATTTATATCACTAGTAAATGTGTACTGCAACACGCAACTTAATGAATTTACATGGACTACTAGATGGAAAGGCGAGCTTCGCCTCGCCGCCTGCATGGCTTGTGCATTGCACTCACATGCCTTTTTTGTGACACTAACAGCCAACATGATCAAATGTATGTGCTTTTCATTATTCTGTATCGTTGTTTCTTGGGATAACTGGTTATCATATATTTTTTCATCTTAATGTACAAAGAAAACTTGCCGAGCCGCCCCTGGGATCTGACATCCGTGAATTTTTCCAACAAAGCAGATCAGAGTACAATATCAGAACACATGGAGATTATTACATGCTGAATTTACAGAGTGGTCTGATGATATTTCGACAACATTTGACGATATGGCCTTGTTTGCAAAAATATATTATACATGTCCAAGCACAACATTAGGAATACTCCAGATAAAAATAATGGTAAAAGGAACAGATAACGTGTGCCAAACTGACATAATCACTAGGTAATACAGTGAACCTTTGCCATCAGTAGGAGAGAAGGTTCCTAAAAATACAACAACCAGAATAAACAAAAACACAAACACATCCCAAATTAGAAAACAGAACATAAATGCAGACCTAAAACATGAAAATAAAGGATGATATCATGCGTGCGGGTTTTGGTGCACCGTGGAGGCAAGCAAAGCAAAATGGTTGGCAAAGTTAAGCAAGTCAGCATGTAAATATTTTTATAGTTTGTAAAATACAAAATAAGAAATTCAACAGAAATCATTTTCAACTTTATAAACTTCAAGTCAATAATTTCTTCATACATGATTAGGACCCATGCAATTCATGATACACAGTACATGCATGAGTGCTAGCATGAATTGAAGGAGGTACTGTATAATGGTACTTGAGCTTTCGTGGGGACAAACCCCATATATGCGTAGGAGGAAAGAAGTTGCACACACCCATTATCTTTTTAGATCCCAACTTCTCATCATCTATACTTAATTAAAGAAAACTTAAGAAATGTCAGAAAAGTTGCATCATGCATTGTTTCTAAAACTGAAATAAGGCATAACTGGTTAGCCCTACAAAGATTAAGATTGTTCATTGTCCTAAAACCCCATTAGTAGACTTAGAAGAAGCTACAAATCTCTGACTAAAAAGGAAAACAAAGCACTCAATCTATGATATTGTTGGCCCAGGCTCAATCACTGACTATTCTTGTATGATTTTGGGATTGTTAATATATTATTATTGGCCCATGCACTGGTTATTTTAGGACTTTAGGACCGTGAATATATTATTATTGGCCCAGACACTAATTATTCTTGTAATGATTTTGTTATATACTGGCTAAAATGGAAGCTGATAAGTAGTAGTCAATAATCATTAACTCTTGGTTAATAACACTATTCCAAGACATGCATATAATGTAATCCAATTCTGGTACATCATGCCCTTTGAAAACTCCTGCCTACTTCTAAAGATAAATACCACTCGCGTGAGATGCACTGAATAAATGGAATGCTCAAGCTCAGGCCCTTAGAAAACTACCATGTTTAGTGGATTATTTCATCACTTAACTGCTTCATTTACCTGCCGAAAAAGATAAATGTTATTTCTCAACCAAAAATATTTTGAATACTCCCACTTTACCTAAGATCCCTTTTCGAGCTTGTACAGATAAAAGTCTACATGCACAACTCAGGTAACTTCTTTCAAATTTATACCTTATATTTTTCAGAAATCATTTTATATTTTTCAGTAGTTAAACGGAGCTTCAAGTTATGCAAAATCTTCAAAATTAAATCCTCAAAATCTTAAAATTTGATTACACACTAATAACTAATCCCTCAATCATGTTTAGAACCACATAGTTAGTGACGTTGGAATAACCAAATAATCACTCTCCAAATCTTACTTTCAGATAAATAATTTTTCAGTTCTTCGCTCAAGGCAAAAAAATTGTGATAACATATCAAGCGCTAAATTTAACACCGAGTTTTGCACATAGCACCTACAACCAAACTGGGAAAGAAATATCGACTTAAGATGTACAGAGTTTGGATTTTTTTTTTAGGACATCTCAAAGACCAAAATATAGACTCAATCGAGCATCTAAATCAAGTACACTCTTTGCCTCTAGAACAATGTTTCCTACTGAAATGAAGCATCCAATCCAAAAAAAAAAAGTCGTCCATGATACCAGCTAACACGCAGCACATCAAATCGAAACAAACGGCAAGAAGAACATACACGCATACCAGGTACATGGACTCAAGTGGCCAGGTGATGTTGCCTTTTTGCAGATGGACACCAACCATGGCTAAGAGACGCCGAGCCAAGCAGTGGGCATATGGTGATAGCGTTGATATACTAAGGTTCCCTCGCGTCGCTCCTCTGGCGGCTCGGGGGAGAAACCCTAGCGCCGCCACAAGGACCTCCCTCTCCCTCCCCCGCTTCGCCGCCGCCGGAGGGGACGCCGGCGAAGCCGTGCGCGCCTCAAGGATGGTGGCGGCGGGGCGGTTGTTTCTCCGCCTCATCTTTTCCCCTCGCGTTTCCCCGGCGCGGGGGCGCTGCGGGCGGCAGCGGAGGTTACGGGCTGGCTCGCGGCGGCCGGTGTCGGCCCGGCGGGGCTGCTTCGGGAGGCCGCGGCGGCGCTGCTTCGGGCGGCCACGGCGGCGGAGCTGCTTCGGGTGGACGCGGCGGTGGTGCTTCAATCGGATGGCCGCGGCGACGGCCTGCAGCGGGAGGCCGCAGTGATGGAGGCCGCGGTGGAGGCCGCGGCGGAGGAGCCTGTGGGTGGCCACGGCGGAGGTGCCAGCCGGGGGTCATGGCGACGGTGCTGCTTCGGGAGGCTGCGGCGATGGGCGGGCCCCGATCTGGGCCTGTCGGGCCATGTGGGCCGTGGCCGCTGTTGGCGTTGGTGGTGTCTCCTTCATGGCGCTGGGGTGGCGCGGTGTTGGCCATGGTCTGGCGCCGGGGTGGCAGTGCGGTGGCGGCTTCGGGTGGTGCGGGGAGTTCAAGTCTGCGGTTTTCGGTGTTCGTCCTCGAGCCCCGTGTCGGTGTTGGTCGGCGTCCCCTCTATGTGGCGTTCCGGCGGCGCCCACGGTGATCTTCGGCGGTACTCTGTTGGCTTCGGGCTGTGCTGCCCTCTGCGCGTCGGAGGCTACAGGTGGGCTAGGAGGTTGCTCAGCGGCTGCAGGTGGTGGTTTGTGCCGGTCCTTGTTGGCGGGCGCGAGGTCTTGGAACTCTTTGCTGGGCGAAAGCTCTGTCCTGGCGGCCGGCCAGGACCGACGACGGTGACGCTTGTGGGCGCCACTTACTTCTTGAAGGCGTCGTCGAAGCGGGTGTTTCTTGTTCTTCGCTCGGGCTCTCCGGGGGGAAACCCTAGATCCCTTGCGGGATCGGGCGTGGACGGCGCTCTTGCGTCGTTTTGCCTCTTGGGGCCTCGCTTTGGATGTCCACCGGACAATGGGACTTGTGGAGTGTTTTGGTGGTTTCGGCGGAGGCGGGTTCGTCTTCGGCCAGGCGGGGCGCGGCCTCGGGGCCGGCGTGGTAGTTGGAGCGGTGGCTCCGGTCTTTCGCCTCCGCCTGTTGCGTTGAGGTGTGGTGTCGACCTGGCTGGTCGTCGACCCGTGTGGAGCGCAGCCTCGGGGCTGGCGTGTGGTGTCGTGTTGTAACGGTTTTTCGGCCTGTTTTCCTCATAAACGGGCCAACTCTTTTCTCCTATATCAATGAAAGGCAAAGCTTTTGCCTCGTTTCAAAAAAAAATAAGAGACGCCGAGCCTCCCTCCTGCTCCGTTTTCTTCTTCTGCCTGTGTACCTCTGATTCCGGCTAGATGAGCGCAGCTAACCAATAGTGAGTCCATGGATAATTCAAGGCGGTATGCGAGATGATAGAAGCGGTGCATTCACCACCTACAGATTTTGTTCCTTCATTTTATTAATCATCGATCTAACAGAATGCAAACAATTAGATGGCGTGAAACGAACATCCTTGATGCTCACCATGGTCCGGATTTCTTCTTCGTTGGCTTGACCTTATGGAGCACAAGCCGTGAGGTCCTTCCAATCCACAGCAGGGGTCAACCATCACGTCCACAATAGCTGGCGAACGCGCCGGCTGGATGTCGCATCATCGTCAGGGAGGTACAGAAGCTGTTGGTCGTTCACAATCCTCATGGAGCAGGGAGTTCGACCCGAAGGAGAAAAAAAGATGGGTGCAGGGCGCTGCAGACCAAGCCGCATTCTGGCGGCATAGCGCTGCGCGAGGAGTCCCTGGCCAGCGCGCGCGGCGGCGCTTCTCGCCGCGGGAGCCCTCGGCATGGCACTGGCGTTGAGGCACCATGGCTGGCGCGTGCGGCGGCATTTCTCTCCGCGGGAGCCCTCGGCGTCGCGCCGGCGTTCAGACCCCCTGGCCATCCCGCGTTCGGCGGCGCTCCTCGCTGTGGGAGCCCTTGGGGGCGGCTGGGAAGATTTTTTACCGGCCTGCAGTTTACCCAAGACATTGAACCGTGGGGCAATGTAGCAAAAGTGACCAATTCAACGTACGACTCAGATCGACACAAACTGAGATCTCACAGTCCAAAACAAAGGGGCGGAAGAGGCCTCTCAGCATGCGGGTACGTGAACACACTTAACTCTTTTAGTAATGTGAAATGCACGTTTAAGTACACAATAGAGTAGTGTTACAAAAATATTATTTTCATTGATCTTAACTATCACAGCAAATGCAAGCAAGAGCAAATTAAAAGGCGACCCGAGGTCTGAAAGATGGACTAGGCCGGAGCCTAGATTTCTTAAACTCAATGTCGACGCGTCATTTCATGTAGAGGACCGTGCTGGCGCGGTGGGGGCTGTGATCCGAGATTATGATGGCAGGCTCGTTCTGGCTAGCTGTTCCTTCCTATCACGTGTCTCCTCAGTGGCGATGGCCGAGGCCCATGCAATGAAATATGGTCTAACTCTGGCAGAGAAATTGGGTTGCAACAGGATTATTGCGGAATCAGACTCGCTGGAAACTATTGAAGCTTGTACTGGAGAGGACAGATGGTGGAATGAATCAGCGGCGATCTTTGCAGATTGTATTGATACAGCCTCAAATATTGGAGATGTAAGCTTCAAATTCTGCCCTCGGGAAGCAAATCAAGTGGCTCATGAGTTAGCTAGTTATAGTTATAGTAATAAGATCTCTT
The DNA here is from genome assembly GCF_022539505.1 of Lolium rigidum. Taxonomy (NCBI): domain Eukaryota; kingdom Viridiplantae; phylum Streptophyta; class Magnoliopsida; order Poales; family Poaceae; genus Lolium; species Lolium rigidum. The sequence goes on along the minus strand of NW_025899960.1, from coordinate 275,657 downwards.
GTAATTGGGACGATGATCCCCCTAGCTTCCTCCTTGATAAGCTTCTCAGTGATGTAACCATATTTTAACTGTGCAGCAGCAAGTTTCAGACGCACTCTTTTCCTTACCAGGGTACCGAAGGGGACTGGAAGGTTTTTAATGAGGCGGCTTGCGTGCTTAATATATTACCTTTTCAAAAAAAAGGTATATACCACGATATGGCCTTTAGATTCTGGCAAGATGGGTGGCCCACAGATGGTGGTGAGATCTATAGCTTAACCGGACGATTTTTGGCAAATCAGACCACCTGCCTGAGTGAATTAACAAAATAAACCACCTCCCAGTGTAATTGCTAAAACTACTATGGTGGCATGTTGGCCTAGTGCCACGTGTCACCACCGTTGCATTCCTCTGCAGAACAATGCCGCGACGGCTGCATACGACGTATTCGATGCTTGGTCGTAATGGCCGCACGTTGCCATTAGCGCCGCAACCACCACCGCAGCCACAACCCGACGCCGAGATCCACTTCAACACCGACGACTTTGGCGACTCTCGGTTCGACGAGTGGGACGAGGCGTACATAGAAGACGTAGAAGCTGAGGCGGCGTAGTGGGGCCAGCAGCAGCAGGTCCCCGGTGACCCGGAGCAGGCGGCGATCCTGGCTTGCTTCAACGCGCAGCGCTTCCGGAGGCTGATGGAGGAGGAGCGGGAGTTCTTCAACGCCGCCAACTTCGACCACGTCGTTGAGATCTCGCGCCAGCGGGAGGCCACGAAGGAGGCGGGACGTCTCCTCACAGCGGCCGAGCGAGGAAACAGGGAGACGACGTCGGGTGGCGGTGAGCGAGGAAGAGGAAGAGGGGAAGTGAGCGATGTAGTTGAAGTAATCGAGGTTTGTCGGGAGTTCTACAGTATATTTTTTTGTTTTTGCAAAATGACCACTCCGACACTCACCGCCGGCGGACAGAGGGAGTATGATGTTGCACCTGCAATGCAAGTTGTTTTACTACCTGTGCTATTGCCTCAAAAATAAAACGCACCGTCGACGAAACAATGTTTGGAAGCGGTTGTTCTGGCCAGAGTAGCCTTACGCGATGGGCCACGGCCCAGTTGGCTCCCTACCAAACAGAGGAGAAAACCAAACCGTGTCCGCTTCTTATTTTTCTACTACGGAGTACTAAGTAATAAAAGGCTAGGCCCGAATCCCAGGCTCGCGCTCTCGTCCCCAAGTTGGATTGGATTTGAATCCCGAGTGAAGTGAAACCCTAGGTCGATGCTGGCGGCGGAGGCAGAGCCGATGCTGTCGGAGGTGGCGGAGCCGATGCTGTCGGAGGAGGAGGAGGAGGAGTCGGACTCGGACTCGGACTCGGAGGGGGAGGACGAGTGGCGTAGGTGCCGTTTGTGCGATTGCATGTGCCGCTGGACCTTTTTTCCCTCGTGCGCTCGCCGCCGCGTCGCCCCAGGGGTTGACTACGACAGCCTCCCCGACGCCGACGCCGCCGACCACCACCTCCCCGCCTGGTCGCTGCTAGCCGGCGTTGCCGACGGCGCCTCCTCCACCCTACGGGTGTTCCGCCTCCGCGTCGCGCGATCCGGCCGTATCCTCGGCCGGAGCAACGACGCGCTTGATGTCTTCCACGACATCGCCCTCGCCAAGCCGCCGGGGTACACCTTCAAAGCTGGCGTCGCCCCCCTGGCTTCCGACGGCTGCTCGCTCTGCGTCCTGCATCACACACTTGAGCAGCAACCCCAGGCCCTGCAGCTAACTATGCAGCCGCAGCCGCAGGAGATGCCTCTGCCGGAGATTGATGGGACCACCGCTGACCATTGCATACCCATCTCCGCCGACGGCCAGACCTGGGCTCTGTCCGCCACCCCGCAATGTCATGGCATCAACACGGCGCTCAGCTTGGTCATGCGACGCCTTGTCCCCGTGTCCGGTGGCGGGACGCGGTGGGAGCTTGTCGGGAGCCCCTTCACCAGCCCACCCTTACACCACCCCTTGCCCCCGTGGACTGACAGGTTGCTCCAGGGCTACGCCGTGATCCCCGACGCCAAACTCATCCTCGTCTCCTTCCTACAATACGGCCTCTTCTTAACCTTCGACACTGACTCAGGCAGCTGGACTCGGGTGCTCACCGACACCGACAATTAAAGGTCGCAACGCTACCTCCCTATCCTTGGTCGCGCCATATATGTCCAACACCACAAAGCCGTCTACTTTCTCTGCAACAACATCATCTATGCCTACAAGCTCACCTACCAAAAGGATGATCAGGGGGGGACGCAGCAGCTCAAGCTGGATCTGCCCGTCCAGATCGAGTTTCTCTGCCCTTTCAAACCCGAGCAAGGGTACGGCTTACTCACCCGCCTTTCCAGCCACCTCATGTGCGCTGTCTGGATCAGTATGGCGTGGGTCGAACAATGCCCCTGCAAAAACCTGCACGCCATCGTCACCACCTTCTACCTCCATGACACCCAGGACCAGGACCTGGCTCAGGGAGGAATCAAGGCGCTGCATTCCACTTTCCGTCAGCTAGACATGGTGCCCAATCCGGCAGCACACCAGCATTTCTGCTTCCTACAGTAAGCATACCATGCTAGCTAGCCAGTTTCTGTTAATTTGATTGATCATACACGGATTCGTGCTGGTCACCTCGTTGACTAGTTAGAGTTTTTTTTGTCTCAAGCAATCAATCTACAATAAGCATTTTTGTGGTCACCTGCCAGATTGCTAAAATGTTTTTTTTTACTGTCAACTAATTATCAATTGATTAATTAGGGAGTATGAAGACCAGGGCTCTCTGGTGCTGCAGCAACGTGGAGAAGAGGAAGAGGGTCTAACCAGTTCCCAGCACGTCGAGCATCCATCCAAGATGCTTAGTTGTTGCAGGTCTTGCTTGATCTAAATTAAGCTTCATGTTTAACCTAGCTTATACATCTAAACAAGTTTCTCTTCGTGCATGCAGATACATGATGGATAGGCGCTCAATTCCTCCCTCGGGACTGAGTCGCAGTCTGCCGGTTGATCCTGCTTCAAGACAACAAGTATGTTCTTCAAGTCATGCTGTACCTGTGAAGCTGGCTACAACAACTATCAAGAAAGATCTGATTATCATTTGCCGAGCTGGCTCACGATCACTCATCTACCAGACGGGCGCCATGGATGATGATGTCAAGCCCCTTGAACCGTGTTATGTTGCAGATGTGGGTGGTTGTGATTGGCACTTTTTCCAGAGTGGCTCAAAAATACACGCGGTCTCGTCCACAGGAGCCGGCATGCGTGAGTTTAGTCTGAACAAGGATAGGCAGACTTCCGAGCGACCTGTAAGGCGTCCTAGTGCTGGTCCTTTCGTTATGGTTATCAGAGTTGGCCAAGAGACCATTGCTCTTACTGAGACTCTGCAAGTTTACCATCAGACACAGTTCAATTATGGATCCACCACCTCATGGTTGCGTTACATGGCAGATGAGTCGGATGTCGTCGGCAGGAGGGTTGTTATCTCTGGATATGTGGTAGTGAACGGTGAATCGTTCATGGTTTGTGATGCTGTCACATGCTCATGTCTTCTGTTTGACCTGGCTGCCAAACGATGGCTTGTTGTCGTGCCTTTGGCTGCTTTCAAAGAAAACCCGCCACCACCTGTCTGTATAAAGGACCTCCTAATAAATGGTAGATGTGTATTTGTCGATGGCTTTATCTACACCTGCAGAAATGGAGGGCTTGCTGCTTTTGAACTGCTTGTTGTAGACTGCTCTCTTTACCTCAGCAAGCCGATCATTATGCCGCTCCCACGGCGCGAACATTGTGTGGGTGAGAACATGTGTTTGGATTATGCTGGCAAAGATATGGACTCCGGTGCTAATTTGTTCTATGTGGTGCAAGGTGAATTTTTTTTTTTCCAAACGATCCAACAGGGATCGAATTTTCATTATCAAAGGAGATAACGAAAATACATCAGAGTTCACGAAACAACAGAAACAAAAGCGGAGGATCGCCGCCTAATGCTAGCGTTTTAAGGGGGATTACAGCACCAACATAAAGTTTTAACAGGCTAACAACTTCAGCCAAAAGGGACCAACTACAAGCATAACTCCCAGGGGGCAATCAAGCAACAGCATCATCGTTTGCATCTTCTCCAGTTCTATTGTCCTCCAAACGCAGACGATCACCTCGGCCATCGTTTCCAGAGGATCTAACTCCTGCTACCTCAGCCAGGCGTAAGAGCCCATCAGCACCCGCACGAAGATCTAATGCATCCTGTTCTCCATGCAAACCTGCCCAATAATTCATGAAAACAGCGGCGTAGCTGATTAGATCAAAAGGAGAGCTAATCATTTTTTGCTCAAAACAGGCTTTATTTCTAGTTTTCCAGATGGCCCAGCAGATAGCTGCCAAACCAGCTATCTGGGTATTGCGGCTAACAGGAGCAAATTGGGGGAACCACCAAAAGAATTGGGAGAAACTCCCAGGTCGAGTGGGAGATTTGACAGTAGTAGCCACTGCAGTCCAGACAAATTTGGCTGCAGAGCAGCCAAAGAAAAGATGAGAAATGGACTCTGGTTCATTGCAGAACTGGCAGTTGGAGTTCCCTGACCAATTTCGTTTAAGGAGATTGTCCTTGGTAGCTATTGCATTATGCCAAATTAACCAGAGCCAAATTTTGATTTTGAGAGGAATTTTGCTCTTCCACAGATGTTTAAAGGATCTGTCCCTACCACTCCCACATATCTGTCTGTATACTGATTTCACAGTGAAGCTGCCGTTTTTTGACCATTTCCATCTGGGAGTGTCACTTTCCTGAGTCAAGTTAACTTGATTCATCAACTGAAGCAACCCATCCTCCTGAATGATGAGATCAGGAGTCAGCCATCTTCTGTAGGAGAATCTCCATCCCATATCAGCAGCTCCAGCCACAGTAATATTTTGCTCATTACAGATATCAAACAGTACAGGGAACATATCTTTGAGAGGCCTTGTGCTACACCAAGAATCTCCCCAAAAGCTGGTTAACAAACCATTCCCAACATTCATTCTCCTGCCATAGAGATACAATTCTCTGACTTTTAGCATGTCAGACCAAAGTGGAGAATCTCCAGGTCTTCTTTTTGCAAAGTAGATGCCTTTTCCTCTCAAATATTTTAATCTCATAAAATCCTGCCAAGGGCCAGTATCATGCTCCAGCTTCCACCACCACTTACACATCAGACTAATATTAAATTTAGTCAAGTCTTTAACACCTAAGCCACCTTTTTGTTTTGGCTTACAAATCCATCTCCATTTCACAAAGTGATATTTCCTTTTATCAGCACTTCCAGCCCAGAAGAAAGATCTAATAGGCTTATCAATCTGTTCAATATTTGTTTTGTGCAGCAACCTCAAGGACATCTGATACACTGCAGTGCTAGCCAAACAAGCATCAATTTTGATCAATCTTCCTCCAATGGACATAGAATTGCCAATCCATCCACACATCTTCTTCTTGGTTTTTTCCTCCAAGAATCTCATGTCAGACACTGAGGCCCTTCTTGCACAAACAGGAGTCCCCAAATATTTAATTGGCCAGCTGCCCATCTGACATTTGAACAGCTCAGCAAAGAAATTCTGTTTTATACTGTCATCAAGAATCATCAGAGCTTCACTTTTATCAAAATTGATTTTCAATCCAGACATGGATTCAAAAATGTAAAGCAGTAACTTCAAATTGATTGCTTGCTGAACATCATCTTGTAGCAAAAGTATGGTGTCATCAGCATATTGTAAGATTGCAACCCCATTCTGCACCATATTATCAGCCAGCCCTGTGATTAGCCCATTATCTTGAGCTAGATGGATCATTTTAGCCAGACTGTTGGCAGCCATATTAAAGAGGAAGGGGGCAAAGGGATCACCTTGCCTTACTCCCTTATAACTAGTGAAATATGGGCCCACTTTGTCATTAACCTTGACACTGAGGGTCCCACCAGCAACTGATTTTTTAATCCACTGCATCCAATTATCACTGAAGCCTTTCTGTCTACAACAATCAAACAGAAACCCCCAGTTTACCTTATCATATGCTTTTTCAAAGTCAATTTTTAAGACTACCCCCTGTTTCTTCCTGGTTTTTTCCTCTCTCAGGATCTCCTGCAGCAGCATCACACCATCTGAGATGTATCTTCCTTTTATAAAAGCTGTCTGACATGGAAGTAGGAGCTTATCCATAACAGGAGAAACTCTAACAGTCAAAGTCTTTGTCACAATCTTGAAGAACACTTGTAACAAACAAATCGGCCTAAACTTTTGAATGACATCAGAATCAGCAGTTTTTGGAATAAGGGTAATAACCCCATAATTAACTCTGTCCAGGCCAATTTTATGATCAAATAAATCATTGAAAACATGCAGGATATCAAATTTCACAATTTCCCAGCAATGTTGATAAAATTCAATGGGAAAGCCATCAGGACCAGCTGCTTTGTTTTTCTCCATGTGATCAATAACATCTTTGATCTCTTCCAAGGTAAACTGTCTATCCATCTCAGCACAATCAAGGGTATTGAGTTTTTCACTTTCTGTCCAGACATCATCACTCAGCCTAATTCCAGGGTCAGTGACTGGACCAAATAGATCCTTGTAAAAGGCAGTAGCATGCTCCAACAGAGCAGCATCACCTTGAATAATTGTGTCCCTATCTTTCAGAGAAAAAATAGTTCTCTTTCTTTTACACCCATTAGCAGCTCTGTGAAAGAAAGCAGAATTGCTATCACCATGGAGGAGCCAATTCTCTCTAGATCTTTGTCTCCAGAAGGATTCTTCATTATCCAATACAGACAACAGGTCCTGCTGCAAAGTACTTCTCCTTATCCTTTGTGCTGGAGAAAGTGGACCAGTCTCTTCCAACTCCTCTAGTTCCTTCAATTCATTGGAAATATCTTTCTTTTTTTTGATATCTGTCCCTCTCAGATTAGCTCCCCATCCTTTCAGAGTTTTCTTGACATTTTTTAATTTCTTCAATAATCTGTCCAAACTGTCTTTGGCATGAACTGGTTGCTCCCAGCACCTTTTGACTCTGTCTAGGAAATTATCCTCTTTGAGCCATCTTTTCTCAAATCTAAAATCTCTCTTCTTCACCATGATATCCAAAGTATCTAGAATTAAGGGATTATGATCAGAAACATCCCTCACCAACTTATGAACTGTTACAAGAGGAAAAAGTTCCTCCCAGGAGCTACTCATCAAAAATCTGTCTAATTTTTCCAGGGTGGGATCACAATGATTATTAGACCAGGTGTACTGACCACCAGTCATATGAATCTCTCTCAAGGCACAGGTATTAATGATGGAATTGAAAATATCTGACCATTTGTTATGAGGCATGGGTTTATTCTTCTCATTTGAAAATCTCATGATATTGAAATCACCTCCAACCAAAATTGGTAGAGTTTGATTGCTGCAAATGTTACCAAGTTCCACCAGAAATTCCTCCTTATCAGAGGCCTGAGCAGCTCCATAAATGATAATGAAGCACCATTTCACATTTAATTTGAGATCAAGCAAGGTTACCTTGATATGAAATCTCCCAACAGAAGTATCACAAATGGTGAACCTGGATAGCCTAAAGCCACCCAGGATACCTCCACTTCTGCCAACAGAACTGATCCATTTCCAATCAAAATCACCACCAGGGTCAATCCTTCTGAGAAAAGCAGAAGAATAATCTTTTTTAATTGTTTCCTGAAGACCAATAAAATCCAGCTGTTGCTCTTTGATCAAATTTGCCAAGAAGGCACTCATCCCTTTCTTTCCAACACCTCTGCAATTCATGGAAGCACCTATCATAGATATTTTGGATTTTGTTTCCTATTTCTGGTTCCAGCAATAATGCCACACAAAGGGTGGTCATTTCTTGCCTTCACCTGGGCAGCACTTGATGTTGATTGTGCTCCCAAAATGACATCACCTGATGTCAACTGTGCTCCACTTCTCCCAATCTTACAAACAGACTTTTTATTTCTCCTTTTCCTTCTGGATAAAACAGGAGTGAAGGGCTCCTCTTCTACATCTCTGTCACTTTCACTTTGTTCCTCACCCAGACCCAGCAGCAGGATTGGATTTGAGTCAACATCATTAGAATTCACAACAGAGTTTTGTACCACACCCATATTATGTCTAGCAATTTCTAAATCTTTCAGATAATTAACATTTTCAAGAGAAAAAGAAGTAGGACAAACTCCCATTTCAAGAGCTCTAGCTAAGATCTCCTCATCATCTAATAAAGCAAAGGAGTTGTGAGTATTTAAATTTGTACCTGGGATATTGCTGGCTTCAATATTCTCCATGATACTAGATCCAATCCTTGAGGTATGAGTGCCTCTGGCTTCAACTCTTGAACTCATCCTGGGAGCAGGGTGCTGTTGATTTCCACCAGGAGAAGAGGAATTGCCAGCACCTGGAACATCAATGATGGGATTATCAACCTGTGAAAGAGGTTCTTCTTGTGAATCAGGCTCAGGTTGTGGACCATCAACAGGAATGACAACTGCAGTCCTCTCAGATATAAGGGAGGGAGCAGCCAAAGCAAGGATTCCCTGTCCCTGAGTCAAATATGGAATATCAGAATCCTGTGAATTGTCACTGCTATCATAATCAACCAGTTCATCAACAGGATCACTCTCTTCATTGACATTTTCAGCAATAGGATCAAGAAGATTCTTGTATTCCTTCTGAATTGTAAAGGCTTTGTCACTATTAGATCTAGCCAATGAAGTAAGGAATTGCTTGTAAGAGTCAGCAGCTCTCTGTGAAGAAGAACTCTCAGAGGATTGAGAAGGAAGGGATGCAAGTGCCCCAACCACCTCCTTGTGAACTTCTGAAAGAGGAGGAGAATTGTCAGGAACAGCAGATGTGAGAACCAAATTCTTCTCAGGGGCACATGGAAGCTCCAGCTCAAACAATTTCCTTTTACCAGTATCTTTCCTAGGAATAGGAGATTCATGCATAGCAGTTTGCCTGTGAGAACCCTTGTAATTTCCAGAGACCTTAGGAGGAGCAGATTGAGAACCTGCATCAGAATCTTGCATGCCTGTTCTCTGCCTCTTTGGAGTCCCCTGATCACCTTCACCACCTTGAGCATCAGTAGGAACAACAGTCTTGTTGCCAGTATTAGAGGAAGGGTCAAAAAGTTCCCTGGAGTATTGGAACTCATAGAAACCTTTCTTTATCTCACCAATTCTAGAGTTGGGCACCAAGGCCAGGTCCTGACTGCCAATCTTTACCCTCACATAGGCAAAGTGTCTGAGGTAGTTCTTGTCAAGAGCCAGGGGCTTGCCTACAAGGCTGGCAGCATAGAATACTGTAGACTTGTTCCTGAATTTCATGGGGATGCCCTTAATCCTGAACCAAGCCTCCTGCATGATGGAAATTGGCTCAATGTCACCTGCCCATTTCTCCAAACTGATGATTGCACCAGGTACAGTCCTCATGAACAATTTCCCAAAGTGGGCCAGCTCCTCAATAGTCTTGGCAGATGGAAATCTTGTTCTAAACTCAGTAGCAGAAACTTCTTTTGCAAAGAAACGCCAATTGATCTTCATAGACTCAGCCCAGACATTGAACTCATGCTCGATATTTCTACAGTTAACTTCACCCTTTTCAACAGTGATATGAGCATAGTTGAGCTGCTCTACTGGATAGTTATCTTCTTCAGGAACTGGAATAGAGTAAAACCCTGACCCAAATTCCTCACTGCCAAAGAAAGGGGCGTTGTAATCCCACGGATCTCTTTCTTGACAAACAGAAATGTGATGATCACCATTGCAGTAGAAACAAGAGAGGTTTCTGAGAGGAACATCAACTCTTCTAGTCACAGCAGTGGTGGAGGCAGGAACTGGTGGTGGTACAGAGGACCCCACCGGTTCCGGCAGAGAGACAAGCGATTGAGAGCTATCGGCAACTACGGCGGATCTATTCTGATTTTGCAACTGAGGACTATGAACATCTGCTGCAGCAGTATTAGAAGATGGCAAGGATGGGGCAACAGGACTTACTTCGGCAGATCGAGTGGCGTTGAAGTTGGAGGTGGTACCAGGAACCATCTCCGAGCGATGTGCCCACCGATCTCTGGCACGCAGTTCATCATCTTTGCGAGTTTTCTCAGCAAGAGCTCGCTCGCGTGCAACCCTCTCCGAGATACGGGTTGCTTCACGTTGACGCTCTTCATCCAGACGCCTGCGTTCATCTTGCCTCCTGCGCTCCTCGAATCGGAGGCGCTCTTGATCTGCATGTCGTCGCTCCTCTTCGCGACGCCAATCTTCCTCACGGCGGCGCTCATCTTCCCATCGACGCTGCTCATCCCGTCGATCTGCATCGGATCCAGCTCTTGGCCGGTACCCGAAGTAATTGCTTCTTCTCGGAGAAGATCTGCGCGGCCCTCCGAATCTCCGATCCATCCGCGGCAATGCAACAATCTGAGCAAACGATCTGCGATCACCAGAGTTTGTTCCAGACCAACGACGAGGAGGAGATGGTTGAGGGAGATCAGATCTGGTGGGTGGAGGCGATGTGACGAAAACCACCGATCCAGTGCCAACTGATCTAGGGTTAACCCTAATCCTGTCCGCTGTGGAAGCTAAAGGCGTGGCCCGATGAACAGTAGTGGGCTGTGGCCCAACAGACGACGCCATCGAATAATCTGGATCCCCATTACACCGTGCGATCCACTCACAACTACGACCGATGGGCGAACGAGAACGCTGGGCTCGATCCAAGAAAATTCGAGCTCTCTCTCGTCTTGATTATGCACCCATGGTTGTTATCAGTTTTCATTCTAATGTTTCGTTGCCATGCATGTGTGTATATGCTAGGTGTATATTCTCCGCCCAAGCATGGTGTACGGATCACCACCGTCAAGGTTAAGACTCAAAGAACAGCCAGCAACAAAATGAAGCCGGCCGGAATCGATCATATGGACAGTGTCACGCGTTTCATACATAACATCGAAGCTATGGATACAAGATGCTGCTTTGCGGTCTCTTGTTTCTGAGAGTATGCCAAATGCCAATGCCGTGCGTTTTTTTCGAAATGGGGAGTTTAACCCCGGCTTCTGCATCATGATGATGCACACGGCTTTTTATTAAAACCACATAAGTATAAAGTCTTACACCTCACAAAACTCAAACATCGCCAATAGTTGATACAAAAATCAACCAGCGGAAGAAAAGGAGCATCGTAAAACTACACATCATTGTAGCCTACTAGTATGACGCCAACCAGCCTGGCACAAGATATTCTGAGCGACCATCAGGAGCCGTGTGCATCCAGAAACCATGGCATCCCGTACTCCCTCCGGTGAAAGGAGAGCCCAAAGCTGAACCCAGTGAGTCATCATGTGAATAACCTGCAAATAATGAAAAGATTGTTTTTTGTTAAAGATAATATCGTTTCTTGCCCTCCAAATAGACCAACATAAAGCAGAAACCCCAACACGGATGAAAGCTTTGGATTGTCTATCTACTCCATTTAAGCAATTTCCAAACATATTTGTAATATTGGTTGGAGGCGGAAGGTCGAAAGTGAAATTAACCGTAGGCCATAGCAATTTAGCTAAAGGACAAGCAATGAATAGATGCTCAGCAGTTTCCTGTGCACCACAAAAAACACACTTCATACACCCATTCCACTTCCGCTTAGCTAAATTGTCTTTAGTTAACAAAACTTTATTACTAAGGAACCACATAAAAATCCGAATTTTCAAAGGAACTTTAACCTTCCACAAGTATTTTCTCAAGTAAGGGGTATGATCGCTCATAAGATCTTCATACATAGATTTTACCGTAAAATTACCATTGGATGTCAATTCCCAAACAAAATGATCCTTATCATCATTTAAACTTACCGTCATTAGGATTTGGCATAACTGCAACCATAAATTCCATCTGTTCCCCAGTAATGCCCGCCTGAAACTAATATTCAGTGGTATTTGGGCTAACACATGAGCTACCGTTACATTTTTGTGACGCACAATATTATATAAAGACGGATATTGATTTGCCAGAGTGGTTTTCCCTAACCACACGTCTTCCCAGAAACGAGCACTCCTTCCATTACCAATTTTAAAAAAACCTCTATTAAAAAACTCATCCTTTACTCGCATTAAACCCTTCCAAAATGAAGAATCTGTGGGCTTTGATTGTACTGCCGATAAAATCTTATTCTTTAAGTACTGCCAATGCCGTGCGTGAGGCGACGATCCTGGCATGTATAGAAAAAGCTAACTAGGCTGAACTTTAAACAAAAGAGTAGGTAGTAGTAAGGAAATTGAATATATATTTGTTTGAAAAAACTGATCGCCTCCTCTCCCGACCCTCACCCCAACCCTAACCGCCGCCGCCGCCGCCGCCGGTAGCGCCGCCAGGGCAAAGACCCACGGGGCGTGGCGGCGGCGGGGGCCTTTCCTCACCGTCGTGGGGGACGGCGGACGGGCTCTCCCCTCCTCGACGCATACGGCGGTGGCCGGCGCAGATGGTGATGGGCGGATGCGGCTCGCGCTGCGGTTTCCCCTCCCCTCTCGTAGGCTTCCACCCGTAGCACACCGGCAGGGGCTGGTGGTGGGCGGCGGCCAGGCCCTCGGTCTGCGCCATGCCCTCCCCCCGCCTCTCGTCGGTGCGTGTAGGCGATCTCGGGCTTCTTCCGCGACACGAGGGCGCCCGGGGCAGCAGCCTTGGGTTCGACGGAGGAGGTGGCCCTCTTCTTCGCCGGAGAGGGTCGGCTTGCGGTTGGTGGTGGTGGATCTTTTGATATATCACCGCGATCCGGCGGCGAGATGGAGGTGCATGGAAGCCGGCGATGGTGTCGCCGGTGGAGGGTTGGTTTGGCCAGCCCGGGATGGTCTCCAACGTGGGGGTCCGACCTAAATATTAGGCCGAGATACTGTAGCGGGACTTTTGTTTCTTAGTTTTCTTTTCCTTTTTTGGCTGTGTGTATCCGGAATGCCATTAGGCTGGGTGTAATTAGTATATCTTGATATAAATATACTCCGTTTATCGAAAAAGTAGTAAGGAAATTTTCAAATTCGTATACGCCCCAGCATGCATTGCTTGCTCCCAGAACGAACGCCACCGCTGCACGCATGTAGAGTTGATTGGCTGCACGCACGTGCATAAATCAATTTATCATCATTGATCCTCCGTGTAGGAATAAGTGTACTTCTAGGTTTCATTTTACCAAATAAAATTACATTTGATCAAATTTAAAGAAGTTCTTGCAATATTTATGACTGTAAACTATAAATGGAGGCATAGCTTCATGTAGCCATTTTTTTTGTAAATTATATGTTGATTTTTATAAAAAAAATACAAAAATCCTTGGATGTTTCAAATGGTGCATACTACAAATTAAAAAATTTATGAAATTCTTTGTGTAATAGTAAATATTCAAAACTATAAAAACTTGTTAAATTTTGTCATTTTTATGTAGCAAAGAGATAAAGAAGTTTACATTAAGGTTTTTCACCATTACAGGATGCAACATTGGCTGCATCTATAATATTTTAGTTTTTAAAAAACTTAAGGAAATGATTTTTGAATTTTACAAAATAAATGGCTAAATCCTACATGTACCTCAGATCTTATTTGACCACTCACTATTTATATCACTAGTAAATGTGTACTGCAACACGCAACTTAATGAATTTACATGGATTGCGTGAAATGCACGTTGAGTACACAATAGAGTAGTGCTACAAAAATATTATTTTCATGGATATGCTAACTAGGTATATACCACGATATAGCCTTGATTCTGGCAAGCTGGGTGGCCCACAGATGGTGGCGAGGTCTATGGCTTAACCGGACGGTCTAATTGCCGGAGAACAACAAAGGTGGGATCTGGTCTGAAGACAAGCTGTCGGATCCGGCCCATTGTCAAGGTCGGTTGGATCTGTGACGTGCACGGCAAGGAATACTTAGCTTAGTCTATGCTTAATCGTATTCGGTAGGATATCTACCCTCGTAACACTATATCCGGATCCTCAGAGCCATTGAGGCACAATTCGACTCATTGTAATCTCGCCCAAGTTGCCCAATAATTCCAGGCGAGCAAGCAACACTAGGGCCTCACCACCGTCTTGAGGTTTCCGATATTGGGTAGCACGTGTGTTCCCGACTTGATGAGCTGTCAAATACACAACGACAATTATAATTCAAACTCTACCCTAAAGTAAGTAAACTAAAATAGCCACATTCAGTTCTAAAAACTTCCCATTTGGAAAATTTAAAATTGTATTTACTCAATCCAAGTCAAGCCCCTAGCTATGGGCCGTGCATAAGGGCATCTCCAACGTGGCGATGTTAGCTTGTAAGGTGGTTGATCCTCTGTAAGGGTACATTGCCCCTATGTGTGGTTTTTGTAATTAATGACAACCCCTATGGACTAATGTTTTCATTGAGTCTATATGAAGGAATATTCCATAGGAACTACTTGTAGTTCATGTGTTGGATTCAAGTATGGATGCCATGAAGATAAATATATACCTTGAGTATTGGTATCAAGATCATCGATTTGAAGACATATATGTGATATGATCAAGAAGAAGAAATGAAGATGGAGTTCTTATGTGGAACTCAATATTAGCCATGCTCTAGCTTATGTGATAAGCAATGAATGATCAAGATCTTGAGTGCTTGATTCCAAGTGAAGAATTCAAGTTATGGCTCTAAGTCGGTGTCATGATAGTCTCATGAGTTGAGCTATGGTTGACTAAGATTTAGAGCATGCAAATAAATGAAGAATTATTTATACACCTCAAGATAGTATGATATACAGAGCATGAGAAGATACAAGGATGACCAATACAAAGAGTGAAGAATAGATTCAAGTTTGGTCAACACATGAAGCATGAAGAATGTGCCACGAGAAGTCATGTGGTATGGTAAGCCGTGTCAATTATGCTTTATGAACTAACCCATCATATATGTTCCTGTTACCACCCGATTTTGGCCAAATCAGGAGATGGGCCGTAAGTGAAGATAGGCTTGAAGGACGTACACGTGGAGCACCTTCGAAGCGGCCTTGCGCTAAGAGTTTGGGCTAAGTGGCCCGTGTATCTGTAATATTATTAGATCGTATCGTGTTTAGAATTAACAGTTAGAGTCCGGCCCGTGCACGGTTAGGTGCACGCCTCAATTAGAAAGTCCCTTGGACTATAAATATGTATCTAGGGTTATCGGAAAAGGAGGACAATCATCGTTCAAACCAACACAAATCAGGCGCATCGCCACCCCTTTCTTCGAGGGTTTCTCCCGGGTAAGCACCATGCTGCCTAGATCGCATCTAGCGATCTAGGCAGTACACGTTTATTCGTTAACCTTGTACTGCTCGTGCTGAAGCCTTGTTGATGGCGAGCAGTACTATTTATCCTTAGGTGTTTAGGGTCTTGCATCGATGCTTTCACGTGCATATCTGCGTGGCGATGCCGTCCCTCGACACCTAGCTGCCCTCACGTCTATCCAGACGTGAGGGCAGCATACTGCTTTTTCGTTACCTAGTAGATCCGATCCGTTATAGTTGCTCCTTGCTCTGCAAGGATTAGTTTAATATCTGCATAGTTAGGCCTTACGCTGGGGTCGGAGGATCCGGTGGTGCGTTAGATGCTGTTCACCGTCCCTGCGAGGGATGTTCCGGGAATCGACGTCATGTTCGTTTTTAGGCCTCTCGTAGGGGTGATTTGCACCGTCTTTCGTAGCTGCTAGGCCCGATCACGCGTAGGACGTTCCGGTTATGCGGTGAAAACCCTAAACTGTCGTGGATCGTGTTAGCTTTGTCCTGATCAAGCAGGATCCCCATGCCATTGTAAATCCAACGTGAAACATGGGGCGATCGGCTCCTTGAGCCGATCCACAGGGAAACCTGAGAGCCGATAGGGCTCGTATTTAATGTGCACGTGTCTACCATGCAGGAACAATCGAAGCACTAACACCTTCCTGACCGGGTCTAGGTCAGGTGGCACGCCCTAGCAACCGCTAGGACGTTGGCCAGAAGATTTGCGGGACGACGCGAGGTGCCAGGGATCCACTAAGCGGCCCTGGGAGCTTCCCGGCTCTTCGTGTTGCTCAGCCATTGCCCGTCGGTGGGTTTTGGAGGGTAACACATTCTGGCACGCCCGGTGGGACATCTTCTGCAACATCCACGTCAACATCGGCATCCGAGATGGCGGAAGAACAGATCACGTACGAGGAGCTTCCTCTTGATCATAAGAAGAAGTACGATGAGCTGAAGGCCATCTGTGAAGCCGAGCTCATCGGCTCCTCTGAGGCAACCCGTTCACACGGTATCAGATTCAAAGGATTCACGCCACAAGGCGTCATCGAAGGGGTAGATCTGTCTCTCCCTTCAGATGAACGTACCAGAGCCCTGCGACAAGAAATCAACTACGTGGTGGCTCATTCACTGCATCGGCACTCGGAGAGCCTGGTGAATACTTTGGAGCGCGTTGCGCTCCGTGTGGTGCAAGAGATCATGGAGCGTCGGTACTCCCCATCAGGACCTGTTCTAGGGACTCACCAGGGAGAGATGCAACTCCACACCAGGCCACCACTGCCGTATGCAATGGCGGCTCCACAGCAACAAGGCTCACCAGCATACGTTGTCCACAAAATTGGAGGTGATCCGGGCGACTATCAGTTCTTACATGACCCGCCCAAGGAAATCCCGCACGGATACGTGTGCACGTTTGTGCCGAACTGCAACAACTGGACGCAGGCGATCCAGGCTCAGCCAGGAGGGAGTGCCGGATCAGGAGCAATTGTTCCGGCAGGAAGGACGACTGCAGCAGCGGGGAGTTTAGGAGCAGAAGCTGAGAAACAGGCGTGGCTAGCCAAATATGCCACTGCACCAGTCCAGGAAAGCTCAGCTGCCACCACCTCCACCGCAGATCAGATCAGCGCAGTCCTGAGAGATCAGTTCGGCATCTTGCCGAAGAAGAAGGTAATCGGCTATTCCAAGCCGTACCCCAATGAGTTCGACCTGATCCCGCTACCGCCTAAGTACCGGCTTCCGGACTTCAGCAAATTCAGTGGGACAGAAGGGTCAAGCTCTATCGAGCACGTGAGCCGATACCTGGCCCAGTTGGGCATGGTTTCAGCATCGGATCAGCTACGGGTGAGGCTCTTCTCGCAGTCCCTCACCGGTCCAGCGTTTGGATGGTACACCTCGTTGCAGCCAAATTCAGTGCAGTCCTGGAAGCAGCTGGAGGAACTGTTCCACACCCAATACCATTCAGAAGCTACTGAAGCTGGGATTGCCGAACTAGCACAGGTTCGGCAGAAGCGAGGAGAGACAGTCGCTGAGTACGTCCAACGCTTCAGAACTGTCAAGAACCGATGCTATTCGGCTCATCTAACTGAGAAAGAGGCAGTCGAGCTGGCCGTGGCAGGCCTTGCAGCGTCGTTCAAGGACCTGACGTTCCAAGTGGAGTACAACTCGTTGACGCACCTGCTCAGTAGGCTGACCTTATATGAGCAGCGCCATCCAGAGCTGTACCAAGACAAGTTCAAGCGCGCGATCAGCCTGGTCAATACCGATGAAGATGAGGATTCTGCGGAAGATCAGGAAGTAGCGGTAGCCGAATGGACTCGGACGCCAGTACCTGTGTCCTGCAAATGGGTGAATCCACCAGGGCCTCCAAGAGGGTTGGACTTTGACGTGACCAAAACTGAACAGATCTTCGATCTGCTGCTGAAAGAGAAACAGTTGAAGCTACCCGAAGGCCACAAGATCCCTACGGCACAGGAGATGAACAAGAGGCCATACTGCAAATGGCATCATACGTTCACGCACGCCACCAACGACTGCAAAGTATTGCGCGCACAAATTCAGATGGCGATAGAATCAGGCCGACTAACTTTCGGACAGTTTGCCATGAAGGTAGACATGCGTCCGTTTCCGGACGTTAACATGGTGGACCTGAGCCACTCCATAAGAGAGCCAGGGTTCTCTCTTGATGTCAATATGGCAGGGCTTATGAACCGCCATGGCAAGGACAAAGCAGAGAGTAGCCACTCTCGTGGCAAAGATAAAGAGGAGGCCGTTCCACGCGACCGGCCCCAAGACGACGATAGACGGTACCTAACAGAGGAGGAGGTGAGAAGCATACGGTATCAACGCCCATTATCCGTGCATCTCCTCAACAAATATGAGCAGCAGTATGACCGACGTCGACGCTACGACGAAGACGATGAAAAATATCATCGGTCAGATGCAGCGGACAGGAGGTATCGTCAGCATGACAGGAACAACGACGGGTACGAACGCCACGCCAGAGGGAGGTCAAAGGAACAAGATGACATGGATAGGCACTGGGACTGTCCTTTCTTCAAACATTGCTGGGACTCAGGAATGAGCCGATTGCCAACAATCGAGAACTGCCCAGAATGCAAACAGCAAAGGAAAAGGACAAGTGAAGTTTCAGTGTTCGAGCGTCTATGACCTCTCCCACCGCATGATAAACGAGCTGAGTCATCTCAAGAAGAAGACTTTGAGGAGTCCGATGGAGAAGAAGATAAGTATCACCGACCAAGGTGGTGCCCTGATGGACTCAGCCATTCTCAGAAGCGTAGGGTGCAACGGCTGCGAAACCTGGAAGAAGCCGAGGCGCAGTACCTGTACACGTTGAGAAGAGCACGGCCCGATCTGGCCGTGAAAATTCAGCGAACAGTGGAGACGAAGGAGCGCCCGCCAAAGAAAGTATGGCGCCCAAAACAGGCGAAAGCCGATGCACAGGCATCGGCTGATGCCGATACACAGGCATCGACTGACACAAACATGGTGTCCGTGGTCCTGACAGAGTAGCACGTCCATGACATTGGACATACGTGGCAAGGCCGATCCCGGCGATCGGCCCTCAAAAATAAAAAGCAAAGGATTTTATCTCCAACACGTCACGTAGCTACAGTGGAAGTCCAAGAAGTTGCAAACCATCATCAAGCATTGCAACAAAAAAGGAGGCCGATTCTGGCAATCGGCCAAAATTACCCTCAACCTACCTTCGTCTGTGTTCAGCACTGATTCCGTAGATGCCTGAAGAGCCGATACCATCAATTACTTGACAGAATCGGCTCGGGGGGGCACATAGATGGATGAGACACGAGGATACGAAGCTTGGAGTGGATATCAAATGCCCAGCAGAACAGCTCAAATATGGGGGCCGATACGTAAACAAATCGGCCGTAAAAAAAAATCGAAAATACAGAAATTTTTGGGCACAGCCGATGCGTAGACATCGACTTAAGAATTCAAAACCGATGTGCGGCCACCGACTCAAGGAGCTGTTATAAGAAGAGGCCTGGTGAGGAAGTCTCAAAGTTACATGGCGAGGCTCTACGCTCCAACCGTTTGGTGACCTAGGTCTTCTCCGCGAGGACCTTCAACTTCGTTGGCGAGTCTTCAAGTATAGCAGTGCTAGCAGAGGCTTGACTAAGGTGACGACCTCAATAATCTCACCAGAAGCTGCATTCTTGAATTGAAGGAGCTCGGGGGGCATATACAGAAAAGGTACAAGGTGCACGAGGCCGCGAAAATGTACCCAGGTGAGCCGATTCAGAAATTAGTCGGCTAGTAAGAATCGAGGAGGTACGAAGGATTTCAGCGATAGCCGATGTTTGGACGTCGACTCTAGTACAATTACGCCAGAGCTACCAGCTGCATGTTCAAGATGCGAATTCGGCAGTATTGTCAGAAGCATCAGTTAAGCTGTTGGTGATTCATCTACAACAGCGGCTGCCAGCGGAGGGAAGGTAATCAATGAGGGCAAGTTTGGCTGGTTCTGCATAGTGCCTGCCTCAAATTATCCACAAGGCCCTTTGGTCGATCTGCGCATCCTCACCGCTAGTCTCGCCTTGACTGAGGCTCGGGGGGCAGCTGGTCTGATGGATATTCTGTTTTAGAAGCCGATTGGGATATCATCGGCTGATCCTTCGCCGCAACTTTCTTCAACAAATGATGAATTCTTGAAGGTTACCAGGTCTCAAAGTCGTCAGTTGAGGAATGGAAGGATGGATTACGTAGGACCGATGCGTTGACATCGGCTTATTAAGCATTGGTTGAGGGAGAATCGGCTAAATTAATTTGTGGCAAATCGACAAAATCGAATTGGAGAAATTCTTCATCGATAGACCGGATTTCTTACAGAAGAGGAGCCGATTGCTTAAGAGAGGGAAAACAAAAGAAGGGTATGTTGACCGATCCACTACTGCTAGGCCTACGCTAGTAGATCCTAGTCTACGGGCCGTCACTGCCCTCATCATCATCCTCGGAGCTCCCATCGGCGCTGCTGCCGACAGGCTCCTCGTCGCTGCTCCCGTAGCCCTCTGCGGGAGCTTCATCCTCTTCTTCATCATCGCTGTCGTCGTCATCCCACCACATTCGGAGGCGTTTCGCTGGTGGGTAGCCCTCGAGGGAGTCGTCGTCCTCTTCTTCTTCTTCTTCCTCCTCATCGGAGGAAAAGCTCCCCTCCCAGGGGAAGAGGTCGTCCTCGCTTGTCGCCTCCAGCTCCCCGTCAATGAGGAACTGGAGGTCGTCTTCCCCGTCGGTGAGGGGTTCGTCGTCTTCCGACTCGTTGGAGGAGTCCCAGTCCCGCACGTCCCAATGTTCTGGGGCTCGGGCCTCGTAGATGGCCATCAGGTCGACCTCCTGCTCGAGCTCGCTGGAGGAGGAGGACTGGAGAGACAGGCCAGAGGAGGCGGAGGAGGAGGAAGAATCCATGGGGGCTAAGGAGGGTTTTTGGGTTTGTCGATGGCTGCTGTGGAGTGGGGGGATGAAGAAGGGGACTACCGGAAGTGGCCAAATAAAAAGGGGATATAGTGGTTTAATGCCTAAGCAGTTCCCAAGGACGCGGTGCCAGAGCCGTCAAATCGTGCAGAGAAGCTGAAGAGTCAAGACGTCATCATGAAGAAAACTGCGACGGTTCTGCCACGACATGACCCTTCGAAGGAGACAGATGGTTTTGCAATTATCATTATCAAAACCAGGGGGGCATGTGTTACCACCCGATTTTGGCCAAATCAGGAGATGGGCCGTAAGTGAAGATAGGCTTGAAGGACGTACACGTGGAGCACCTTCGAAGCGGCCTTGCGCTAAGAGTTTGGGCTAAGTGGCCCGTGTATCTGTAATATTATTAGATCGTATCGTGTTTAGAATTAACAGTTAGAGTCTGGCCCGTGCACGGTTAGGTGCACGCCTCAATTAGAAAGTCCCTTGGACTATAAATATGTATCTAGGGTTATCGGAAAAGGAGGACAATCATCGTTCAAACCAACACAAATCAGGCGCATCGCCACCCCTTTCTTCGAGGGTTTCTCCCGGGTAAGCACCATGCTGCCTAGATCGCATCTAGCGATCTAGGCGGTACACGTTTATTCGTTAACCTTGTACTGCTCGTGCTGAAGCCTTGTTGATGGCGAGCAGTACTATTTATCCTTAGGTGTTTAGGGTCTTGCATCGATGCTTTCACGTGCATATCTGCGTGGCGATGCCGTCCCTCGACACCTAGCTGCCCTCACGTCTATCCGGACGTGAGGGCAGCATACTTGCTTTTTGTTACCTAGTAGATCCGATCCGTTATAGTTGCTCCTTGCTCGCAAGGATTAGTTTAATATCTGCATAGTTAGGCCTTACGCCGGGGTCGGAGGATCCGGTGGTGCGTTAGATGCTCGTTCACCGTCCCTGCGAGGGATGTTCCGGGAATCGACGTCATGTTGGTTTTTAGGCCTCTCGTAGGGGTGATTTGCACCGTCTTTCGTAGCTGCTAGGCCCGATCACGCGTAGGACGTTCCGGTTATGCGGTGAAAACCCTAAACTGTCGTGGATCGTGTTAGCTTTGTCCTGATCAAGCAGGATCCCCATGCCATTGTAAATCCAACGTGAAACATGGGGCGATCGGCTCCTTGAGCCGATCCACGAGGAAACCCGAGAGCCGATAGGGCTCGTATTTAATGTGCACGTGTCTACCATGCAGGAACAATCGAAGCACTAACACCTTCCCGACCGGGTCTAGGTCAGGTGGCACGCCCTAGCAACCGCCGGGACGTTGGCCAGAAGATTTGCGGGACGACGCGAGGTGCCAGGGATCCACTAAGCGGCCCTGGGAGCTTCCCGGCTCTTCGTGTTGCTCAGCCATTGCCCGTCGGTGGGTTTTGGAGGGTAACAGTTCCCTTGTGTTGTCTATGTGTTTTAGGTATCCAAAGTGAGATCTCATATAGCCCATGAGAGGATGACATCAAGTGGTGATCGTCATCAAGATTGAGTTGGACAAGTTCAAGTTGAGCATCTCAAGAGGATCATATGCTTGAATCTTGCCGTCCATTTGGTGATAATGGACATGTGAAGATGTGCATCAATGGATCTTTCGCATCATGGTGTATGAGGGAGCATTTGTGAGTCTTCACGAAGTAACGATGATCAAGTAAGGCATTCCGGCTTGAGTGGAGCTTGAAGCGTTATCGTCAAGATCAAGCGGGATGCACAAGGCAAAGGTATGGTCTTGCTAGGTTTTCCTTTTACCGGTTTCAAGGTGGTTGTTGGGAGACCGTATTGTAGGATAGATAGTCGCACTATCAAGAGGGGCTTTCGGTTGGGTAACTTGATCACATCGTCTTAGGGAGCTCAACTCTTTGCATACCCCTATTACTTCTTGGTGTTTCTCTGTGAGAGGTTCTTGAGCTTGTTGCTAGCTTTACAACAAGCCTAAGTTCATCGAAAACGGAATTCACATGCATCTTCTATCGCGTTTTCGAGTTTGGACGTCTTCACAATTTTTGTTGGGGTTCTATTCATCGTTATCTTTCCAACAAAATTGGTTTCATGTCAATCGGAGTTTGGGAGTATTTTCTGTTTAAAAGAAAAAGAAAAGGTCTTCACTGGTCCTGCGTATTCCGTCACCACGCTCGGCGTACGGTCCAGTTTGGACCAGCCGGTCCGGCCTCACGCCCGGCCACGCCGGCCTGTGGACCGGCCTGTGGTGACCCGGCATACCACTGCATGGTGTAGTATGCAAGTCTGATATAACACCAATGAAACACCGTTCCACTAGTATTATATCGCTCAGAGTGGTACAACAGAAACATATGTGGGTCCAAGGTATGTCTATAGAATTACACACAGACTCTGTTACATAAGATCATCATAGCCTCCTACTTTACAATGAGGTAAATCTGCAAATAAACTCCAGAAGAATGACTCGTAGTCTAATCCTATCACGAACTCTATTTGTAGAGTATCTAACTAGCTATAGAGGCTATGAATAGATTCTAGCTAAATAGGAGCTAGATTTAGGAAGCTAATTCCTTTCTATTGCTAATCTAGGTTTTCTCCTTGTTGGATGTGGTATCAGACCCTTCTCACATGTCTTGTCCCGTGAAGTAGTTGTTGACTCCTCGGCCTTCGAGTTGCACTGTAGATCCTCCTTCGATGCCTCCATATCTAAGCAGGGGATTTAAGAGTGGGATGAGTACGAGCATACTCAACAAGTTCATTATAGGAAAGAGGTGTTTAATGCACTAGCTACGGCATTAGACCAGAAAGTCTAATACCAATGCAGGTTTTGATAATCATTTCTTCAAAAGGTTGCTTTTATTCAGAAGAGCTATGTCCGTCAGCCTTCACCGGTTTACTAGAACTTCATGGAGTTCCTTTCCGGCCGCGTTCGCAGTTCCAAAACCCGGAACAGGGAGTGACTGGTCACGATTCATTACACTCTGCAGAGGTGTGTTGCTTTACCCATAAGAGATCTTAACCTTGGTACCAACCGAGTTGCATGCCCGTTCACACTTCCTTTGGTGTGAGGCCCGGTATAAGGTCATAGCCGATCATATTCCTCCGCTACCTCGCACACCCACCCTTTGTTGCATCCCCGACCCTGGGTCCTCGCCGGTCCTCTTATACCAATTAAGGATGGACCCCGACCACGACGACAGTCTGGGATCGAACCAAACTCCTTCGCCGGTAGATGCAACCCCTCATAGACCGCAATACCGTGGGGACTTTAGGCTTCCCCAGCCACCGCTTGATCCTTGGGCTACAAGTGTCTACGAACAAATGCCGTGGGGACTTTAGGCTTCCCCAGCCACCGCTTGCACCCTTGGAATACAAGTGTCTATGGTAAAGCGCGTCCGTTGATGTACAAGAGGTGGAAATACAATTGACTATACCGTCCCACTCCAAATCTTATGGTTAACACGGTTATTACGGCACAAGAATCACTGGACGACATTTGTTGTTTAATCCTAGATGGATATAAACCTTTGCAATGGAACCTCCACCATATCAACACAATCCATGGTTCCATTGCCCACCACTTAGTCATATTCATAGTTATGAAAATAGTGGTTTTGCTTTTTATGCAATAGTGATAAACATAGTACTTTGCAAGTAATTTGGTAAAAATACTCAAATGACATGAGCAAGTAATGAACTTGCCTTTCTTGAGTGCAAGATTATGCAGACAAGGCCTTCTATGCGCAATAACTCCAAATTCTGAAATAGCATCATCGTCCGGTAAGGACGATGTTTAAAAGATTGGCAAGGATGCAATAATGCATAAGTATGAGATGCAATCGCTCTAAGCGTGACCTAACCCCGATGATTTAGGATTAGTGAGCTGGTATAATTGGTTTAGGGTGTGTTTCACTTTTAGAGATGGTTCACAAACAAGGTTCTTATTAAGGTTGCTTACTTGGTATCATAAGCAAGTAATGCAATATATTACAATAATAATATTACTAGCGCACAACAATAGCATTTGGTATAATCATAATATGTAATGAACAGTTGTTGGTTTTAGTAATATATGGCATGGTTAATGGTTACTTATTATATCCTTCAAAAGAATAACTTTTGAAGAACATGTTCTTTAATAAAGAACAAGTATGATAATTAGGGTTTGTGGGGTTCTATAGTTTCCTATGGTTCCAATTGGTTTCTGGAGTAGGTATTAGATGGATCACAACAATGTTGGATTCATCAACACCTAGGGATTGTAAGGTTGAGTTAAGCCTAGGCATCCAGAGCAATTAATTATACATGGTTGCGATCAAGGTTGATTCATCTTGCTGGTGATAGCTAGCTAGGGTTTATAGATCCTATTAGGTACGATGGATGAATACTCTCTATTTTCTTCAAAAGAATAACTTTTAAAGAACACACTTCTTAAGTTATAATAAGTATTTCAGTTAAGTTTGAGGTTGTCTAGAGTTTCCTATTGGATCTACTAAGTAAGGAATGGTGGTTTCCTAAATAGGATGATTAATATTTATCTAACACTAATAGGGTTTAGTGTGTATGGAATAGGATGCACAATATTGACATGGTTGCTATCAGGATTCATCACAATGGTGTGATGCTAAGCACGGGCGGAACGTCGTGGAGGCGAAACTGGGCCACGACCCCCCCCCCCTTTCCAAAGTGCAATTTTCTTTTCGTACTAGGTATGCTCAGCATTATGGCCCAGCCCGTCAGGAGAGCACTGATACGTCCAAAACGTATCTACTTTCCCGAACACTTTTGCTATTGTTTTGCCTCTAATTTGTGTATTTTGGATACAACTAACACGGACTAACGTTGTTTTCAACAGAATTGCTCTGGTGTCTCGTTTTTGTGCAGAAATCCAACTTTCAGGAAAATCCTCGGAATTTATGCGAAAGGTCCTATTTTCCCAGAATATTGACGGAGCCAGAAGGGCAAGCCAGGTGGGGGCCCGAGGCCCCCACACACTAGGCCGGCGCGGCCCAGGAGGGGGGCGCGCCGCCTTGTTGTGTGGGCGCCTCGCCGGCCCCCCGACGCTCCCCTTTCGACTACATATGCCTTTCGACCTAAAAACGCCAGGGGGTTCGACCATATTTCCAGAAACCATCCAGTACGCCGCCGCCATCGCGAAACTCCGCCTCGGGACCAGAAACTCCATTCTGGCACTCCGCCGGGACGGGGAATTGGAGGGGATCTTCACCGCCATCACCACCGATGCCTCTCCATCGACCAGCCATGTTTCCCCCATCCATGTGTGAGTAATTCCCCCGCTGTAGGCTGAAGGGGATGGTAGGGATTGGATGAGATTGATCATGTAGTAGTCACAAGATTGTTAGGGCATGGTGCCTAGTATCCGTAGATGTTACTTTTATGATATTGTTGCAACTTGTTATGCTTAATGCTTGTCACTAGGGCCCGAGTGCCATGATCTCAGATCTGAACATGTTATTGTTTCATCATGATATGCATTGTTTTATGATCTTACCCGCAAGTTGTATACACACGTTGCTGTCCGGAACCCGAGGCCCCAAAGTGACGAAATTGGGACAACCGGAGGGGAAGGCGGTGATGTGAGGATCACATGTGTTCACGGAGTGTTAATGC
This sequence comes from Lolium rigidum, assembly GCF_022539505.1. Lineage (NCBI taxonomy): Eukaryota > Viridiplantae > Streptophyta > Magnoliopsida > Poales > Poaceae > Lolium > Lolium rigidum. The sequence continues at coordinate 249,301 of NW_025899960.1, read as the reverse complement.
TTTGCTCCGGTACTCTATTAAAAGGAGTACCTTAATTTCCAGTAGTTTCCCTAGAGGCCCCGCTGCCACCGGCTGGTAGGACAAAAGATGTTGTGCAAGTTTCTCATTGCGAGCACGTACGACTATATATGGAACACATGCCTATTGATTGATTAGTACTTGGATACCGCTTTATTATTACCTGCAAATGCCCTACCATGATTGTTACATGAATTCTCTCATCCATGCAACGCCCTGATGACCCACAAGTATAGGAGGTGTATCGTAGTACTTTCGATAAATAAGAGTGTCGAACCCAACGAGGAGCAGAAGGTGTTGACAAGCAGTTTCGATGAAGGATTCACTGTAAATGCTCACAGACAAGTATTCAGGGGGTTTTGATATAGCGAGATAAATAAAGTACAAGTAAATAAAATGCGAGAGAAATAATTGCAGCGAGTGGCCCAATCCTTTTTAGCACAAAGGACAAGCCGGGTTGTTTACTTATAATGACCAAACGTTCTTGAGGACACACGGGGATTTTAGTCTAGTGCTTTCGCTTCATACGGCTGATTAATCTTCATTGTTTTGATAAGTGTTGTGTGGGTGAACCTATGCTAATGCACCGCCCTTCCTAGGACTAATACATACTTGTGATTATACCCCTTGCAAGCATCCGCAAATACAAGAAAGTAATTAAGATAAATCTAACCACAGCCTTAAACTCTGAGATCCTGCTATCCCTCCTGCACCGATATGCTAACGGGGGTTTAGGTTGCTGTCACTCCGGCAACCCCACAATTAGCAAACGAATACAAGATGTACTCCCCTAGGCCCATAAAGGTGAAGTATCATGTAGTCGACGTTCACATGAGACCATGATACGTCCATTTTGCATCACTATTTTATATCATAATTTGCTGTTATTCATTGATATATTTCATATTTAGAGATGATACTTATGTTATTTCATCTATTTTACATGTTTCGTGATCATTGGAGAATTATTCACCGTAGTCAGGATTCTGCTGGAAAAAGCACCGTCAGGACACCATATTTCTGAAGATCAACAATTGACGGAATTTATACGGAAAATCCTATTTTTCCAGAAGACAAAGGGAGCCAAAAGGAGGAGCCGGGAGGAGCCACCATGGCCCCCCCCCCCATAGGCCGGTGCGGGCCCAGGCCTGGCCGCGCCGCCTTGTGGGGAGAGGGCCCACAGCCCCCTCTGGCCGCCTCTCCTTCGCGTACTTCTTCGTCCCGGAAACCTAAGACCTGGGGAGTTACGGAGATTTGACAGAGCCGCCTCTGCGGGGCAGAAAAACACCAGAGAGAAAAGAGCTCTCCGGCGGGCAGGAATCCGCCGGGGAAATTCCCTCCCGGAGGGGGAAATCGACGCCATCGCCATCGTCATCGAGCTGGACATCATCACCATCGCCATCACCAACATCTCCATCATCTACACCACCATCTCCACCGCTGCATCTCGTCACCGCTGTAACGATTTGGGGTGGATCTTGATTGTTTGATAGGGGAAACTCTCCTGGTGTTGATTACTACTTGTTATTGATGCTATTGAGTGAAACCATTGAACCAAGGTTTATGTTCAGATTGTTGTTCATCATCATATCACCTCTGATCATGTTCCATATGATGTCTCGTGAGTAGTTCGTTTAGTTCTTGAGGACATGGGTGAAGTCTGGATGTTAGTAGTGAATTATTGTTGAGTAGTATTCAATGTTATGATATTTAAGTAGTGGTGTTACTCTTCTAGTGGTGTCATGTGAACGTCGACTACATTATACTTCACCTTTATGGGCCTAGGGGAGTGCATCTTGTATTCGTTTGCTAATTGTGGGGTTGCCGGAGTGACAGCAACCTAAACCCCCGTTAGTATATCGGTGCGGGAGGGATAGCGAGGATCTCGAGTTTAAGGTCTGTGGTTAGATTTATCTTAATTACTTTCTTGTATTTGCGGATGCTTGCAAGGGGTATAATCACAAGTATGTATTAGTCCTAGGAAGGGCGGTGCATTAGCATAGGTTCACCCACACGACACTTATCAAAACAATGAAGATTAATCAGTCGTATGAAGCGAAAGCACTAGACTAAAATCCCCGTGTGTCCTCAAGAACGTTTGGTCATTATAAGTAAACAAACCGGCTTGTCCTTTGTGCTAAAAAGGATTGGGCCACTCGCTGCAATTATTTCTCTCGCATTTTATTCAATTGTACTTTATTTATCTGCAATATCAAAACCCCCTGAATACTTGTCTGTGAGCATTTACAGTGAATCCTTCATCGAAACTGCTTGTCAACACCTTCTGCTCCTCGTTGGGTTCGACACTCTTATTTATCGAAAGTACTACGATACACCCCCTATACTTGTGGGTCATCAAGACTATTTTCACGGCGCCGTTGCCGGGGAGTGAAGCGCTATTGGTAAGTGGAATTGGTAAGGAAACTTTTACCGTACGTGCTGATTTTGTTTACGCTTGCTACTATAAGTCATTATGGAGAGATCCTCCCTTGAATTTCTATTTGGAAAATCTACTACTACTGCAACGGTAGTGGATGAGGCGCCAGGTGAGGAAGTAATACCATATAAAATACCTATGAAAATTATTGAACGTGTTGTGGATAACCGCTATGAAGGGGATGGAACTGTGCATCCTGGAGATCATTTACTGTTTTTACATGAATTATGCGGGTTATTCAAATGTGCAGGTATTTCAATGGATGAAGTTAGGAAGAAATTATTAGTTATGTCGCTATCTGGTAAAGCGGCGCATTGGTATAAACTGCTGAAGGATGGGCGTTCTCTTGATTGGAAGGATATTGTGCCTGTATTTTACTCTAAATTCTATCCTCCAAGTGAAATTCACAAAGACCGCAACCGTATATATAATTTTTGGCCTCATGATGGAGAGAGTATTGCCCAAGCGTGGGGGAGATTGAAGTCTTTAATGCTCAAATGCCCCATTCATGAGCTTCCTGGTAATATTATTATTGATAATTTCTATGCAAGACTTGTCTTTTCAAGATAAAACCTTGCTTGGATACTTCTTGTTCTGGATCATTCACGCGCAATAAAGAAGAGTTTAAATGGGACCTTCTTGATCGAATCCAAGAAAATACTGAAGGATGGGAGAACGACAAAGGTAGAGTGTCAGGTATAAATTATAATTATGAATGCATTGAAACTTTTATGGATACTGATGAATATCGTAATATGAGTGCTACATATGGTCTTGACTCTCAAGTTGTTGCAAATATTTATAAAGCCTTTGCCTCTCATTTTGAATTGCCTAGGAAGAATTTTGATAAGTATCATGAACCATATAAAGATAAAGCTGATTCACCTAAAAGTAAATGTATTGAAATTAAAACTGTTGATCATGTTCTTCCTGAAGCTTATATTGAAAAAACTCCTTTCCCTGCTAAAATGAAGGAGTATTCTGTTATAACTAGTGTAGTTAATAAAGTGCAAAGAAACCCATAGAACCTGAAGAACAAATAAAAGTTGAACCTGCTGTTGCAATAGTTAAAGATCTTGTTACTGAAAATGTGGAAGATGGTCATATTATTTTTTGTGAAGATGCTTCTAATATTGTTTCGCATCCTAATAAGTCTATGAAAGCCAGTGTTCCTGTTCTCTCTGTTCGAATTGGTGATCATTTTTATTATGGTTTATGCGACATTGGTGCAAGTATTAGTACCATTCCTTATGAGCTCTACACAGAAATTATGCATGAAATTGGTTCTTGTGAACTTGAAGATATTGATGTGGTTATTCGGCTAGCTAATAGAGAAACTATCTCTCCCATTGGTATTGTTCGAGATGTTGAAGTTCTATGTGGTAAGATTAAATATCCTGCTGACTTTTTGGTACTTGGTTCTGCTTGCTAGTAAGCTTTGTCCTATTATTTTTGGTAGACCTTTTCTAAATACATGTGGAGCTATTATAGATTGCAAGAAAGAGAAAATTGTTACTAAATTTGCTGGTGAATCTTATGAGTTTAACTTCTCTAAATTTGCCAAAACTCCTTATAAAGCTGATTTGCCTAATGAAGATTTTAGAGTTGAACAATGTGCATCTATTGCTCTTGCTCCTAGTAATCCTTTGTAGCAACATTTGGAAAATAGTGAGAGTGAAGTTTTTAGGGAAGAAAGGGATGAGCTTGATGAAATTTTCCTTCGTCAACCTATTCTTAAACATGACTTACCGGTTGAAGATTTAGGTGTAACACCACCACCAAAGGAAGATCATGTATTTGATTTGAAACCATTACCTGATAATCTTAAGTATGCTTATATTGATGAGAAGAAAACATATCATGTTATTAGTAGTGCTAAGCTTTCAGATATCGAGGAAGAAAGGTTATTGGAAATATTGAAGAAGCACCGAGGAGCTATTGGCTATACTCTTGATGATTTGAAGGGGATTTCTCCCGCTATTTGCCAACATGCTATTAATATAGAAGATGGTGCAAAACCTGTTGTTGAACATCAGCGTCGTCTAATTCCCAAGATGAAGGATGTGGTAAGAAATGAGGTATTAAAAATCCTTGAAGCAGGTATTATATATCCTATTGCTGATAGTAGATGGGTTAGTCATGTGCATTGTGTCCCTAAGAAAGGAGGTACAACTGTTGTGCCTAATGATAATGATGAGCTTATTCCTCAAAGAGTAGTTGTAGGGTATAGAATGTGTATTGATTTTCGAAAAGTAAATAAAGTTACTAAGAAAGATCATTACCCTTTACCTTTTATTGATCAAATGTTAGAAAGGTTGTCTAAAAATACTCATTTCTGTTTTCTTGATGGATATTCTGGGTTTTCACAAATTGCTGTTAAAGCTAAAGATCAAGAGAAAACCACTTTCACTTGTCCTTATGGAACTTATGCTTATAGGCGTATGCCTTTTGGTTTATGTAATGCTCCTGCTACTTTTCAAAGATGCATGTCTGCTATTTTTCATGGCTTTTGTGAAAAGATTGTTGAGGTATTCATGGATGATTTTTCTGTCAATGGGAATTCTTTTGATAATTGCTTGCGAAACCTTGATAAAGTTTTGCAGAGATGTGAAGAAACTAACCTTGTTCTTAATTGGGAGAAATGCCACTTTATGGTTAATGAAGGAATTGTATTGGGACATAAAATTTCCGAGAGAGGTATCGAAGTTGATAGAGCTAAAGTTGAAGCAATTGAGAAGATGCCCTATCTTAGGGATGTTAAAGGTATTCGTAGTATTCTTGGTCATGCTGGTTTTTATAGAAGGTTTATTAAAGATTTCTCTAAAATTTCAAAGCCTCTTACTAATCTTCTTCAAAAAGATGTACCTTTCGTTTTTGATGATGATTGTAAGGAAGCTTTTGAAACTCTAAAGAAAGCCTTAACAACTGCTCCTATAGTTGAACCGCCTGATTGGAACTTAACTTTTGAAATTATGTGTGATGCTAGTGATTTTGCTGTAGGTGCCGTCCTTGGACAGCGAGTAGATAAAAAATTAAATGTTATTCATTATGCTAGTAAAACTCTAGATGCTGCTCAAAGAAATTATGCTACAACTGAAAAAGAGTTATTAGCCGTAGTTTTTGCATGTGACAAGTTTAGACCATATATTGTTGATTCAAAAGTCACAATTCATACTGATCATGCTGCAATTAGGTATCTTATGGAAAAGAAAGACGCTAAGCCGAGGCTTATTAGATGGGTGCTTCTTTTGCAAGAATTTGATTTACATATTGTAGATAGGAAAGGTGCTGATAATCTTGTTGCTGATAATTTGTCTAGATTGGGAAATATTACTTATGATCCTGTTCCTGTTAATGATAGTTTTCCAAATGAACAACTGGCTGTAATAAAGGTGAGTTCGCGAGAGAGCCCTTGGTATGCTGATTATGCTAACTTTATTGTTTCGAAGTATTTGCCTCCAACCTTTTCAGCTCAGCAAAGGAGGAAATTCTTTTATGATTTGAGGCATTATTTTTGGGATGACCCACACTTATATAAAGAAGGAGTGGATGGTATTATGCGAAGATGTGTCCCAGAATATGAACAACAAGAAATATTGAGTAAATGCCATGGTAGTGTTTATGGAGGACATCACGCCGGAGATAGAACCGCACAAAAGGTTCTACAATCAGGTTTTTATTGGCCAACACTTTTCAAAGATGCAAGGAAGTTTATCTTATCTTGTGATGAATGTCAAAGAGTTGGTAATATCTCTAGAAGCAATGAAATGCCTATGAATTATACTCTTGTTATTGAACCATTTGATTGTTGGGGATTCGACTTCATGGGTCCTTTCCCTTCTTCAGAAGGTAACACTCATATACTTGTCGCTGTTGATTATGTTACTAAATGGGTAGAAGCTATACCTACAAAAAGTGCTGATGGTGAGACCTCTATAAAAATGCTTGTAGATGTTATATTTCCTAGATTTGGAGTACCTAGATATATTATGACTGGTGGAGGTTCTCATTTTATTCATGGTGGATTTAGAAAAACTCTTGCCAAATACGGTATTAATCATAGAATTGCTTCAGCTTATCATCCTCAAACTAGTGGGCAAGTAGAATTATCAAATAGAGAAATTAAAGCTATCTTGGGAAAGACTGTTAATAAATCTAGAAAGAATTGGGCTAGTAAGTTAAAGGAAGCATTATGGGCTTATAGAACTGCTTATAAAAATCCTATGAGCATGTCTCCTTATAAAATGGTTTATGGAAAAGCTTGTCATTTACCTTTAGAACTAGAGCACAAAGCTTATTGGGCTGTAAGAGAACTTAATAAAGATTTTAAACTTGCCGGTAAGAAGAGGTTGCTACAATTGAGTTCTTTAGATGAATGGAGAAATGAAGCTTATGAAAATGCTAAACTTTTTAAGGAGAAAGTTAAGAAGTGGCATGATAGAAGAATTATTAAAAGAGAATTCAATGTTGGAGATAAAGTCCTATTGTATCGGGCTCGTCTCAGATTTTTTGCAGGGAAATTACTCTCAAAATGGGAAGGACCATATGTTATTGAGGAGGTATATCGTTCAGGAGCAATAAAAATTAGCTCTTTGGAAGGTAACGCCACACAAGTAGTGAATGGACAAAGACTCAAGCATTATATTTCTGGAGATTCTTATAATGAAGATATTGATATTATCCAAGTGATAACTCCGGAAGCTTTCATCAAAGATCAAATTGACAGTTCTGCAGAGTTCGACTTTGAATAGGTAACAGTTTTAGTAATAAAAAGTCCGCGTTTAGCTTTCCGAACAATATTTCTGCTGTTTTTGGAAAATATGAAAAATTACGGGATCGAAACGGAGTGGAAGAGATGCGCGAGGGCCCGTCACCATAGGCCGGCGCGGGCCCCACCCTGGCCGCGCCGCCCTATGGTGACAGCCCCTCGGCGTCCCGTTTCCACTCGTTTTCGGCCTGAAACCTTCCTTTTGTTGTAAAAATATTTGCTATATAATCCCCCGGACCCCTGGAGATCCGTATATAGTTTTCTCGCCGTGTTTTATTTCGAGCTGTTTTCTGCCAGGATCTGTTTTGATCTAGAAGCACTATGGTCTCCAACAACATAGACAAGGAACCTTGGAAGGAAGAGATGGATGAAAGGATCAATAAGGAGAAGAAGAAGAAGATAGCATCAGCAAAAGGAGAGTGGGAAACTATGGAGAGTAAGCCAATTTTGGTGGGATCGGTTAACGCTGGGCGTTCTTTTTCTCATAACTTGCAGGGACTTCTTCCGCCTGCTCTGAGCCTCGACTCTTTCCCTTGTGTGGAGGAAGCAATACGAGTTGCCGATGAGTTTTGTGATCAATATCGTGCTTTAAGAAGGGAAGTGGAGATACTTCAGGAGGAGAACCAGCGACTTCGCAGAATGCTGGAATATTACTCAATTCCCAGCACAAGGCCGCCAACGCCACATTCAGATAATAATGAGTCTCTTCAAGTTTTGGTGCAGAATTGCAAAACTGAGAAGCTGAAGCTGAAGGAAATCCTTAAGAAGCGCGAGAATAATCCATCACCATCACCACCGAAGGAGTAATTCATCATCGGTATTGGCATCCCCTTGGTTTGTTCCAAGCTTGGGGGAGTGCTGCGGTATCACATCATCACTACCTTTATCTTTTACTATCAAGTGGTGTCATATCATGAGTAGGGAAGTTATCATATGGAATAGTTTGCAATGTGGAAGTATCTCTCTTAGTTGGTTATCTATGTATCCGTTGGTGTGAGTTATCGTTATGGAATATTAATGAGAAGTTTTATCATTTACTTTTTGCACACCTTATTTTAGTTTGCAATCTCCATTATATGATTGCTCTTGACATTAGTATTGATATCACTTTGGGAGCATTAAGTAAATCTATTTGGTTTTGGCAAACTTAGCATTGGTCAATAGCAAAAACATCTTGATGTTTAAATAGAAGAGAGAAATACATGTAGATATATTACTCTATTATCTTTATGCTAATGAGTTTAGTATTCTGAAGTTAAAATTACTTGTGCTTATGAGAAAGATGCATGATTGTTTCTATCACATGTATATTTGTTTGTTTCCTTCAACCTTTATGCTTGCTATCAAACCTTGCTAGCCAAAAACATGTATTGAGAGGGAATGCTTCTCATACATCCATAACCTTAGACCAAACCCATGCCATTTGTGTCCACCATAACTACTTACTATGTGGTATTTTGCGCCACTCCAAGTAAATACTTCATGTGCTACCTTTAAATAATTCAAACTATACTACTCCTTATTTGTGTCAATGTTTTATAGCTCATGGGGAACTATGTGGTGTTTTATCTTTCAATCTTGTTGGGCGGATTTTCACCAATGGACTAGTGGCACATCCGCTTATCCAATAATTTTGCAATAAGAGCTGGCAACGGGGTTCCCAACCCCAATTAATAACTTTCATTAATAATTCTCTTCACATGTTTTGCCCTGATTTATCAGTAAGCAACTTAATTTTGCAATAGACACTCCTCCATGGTATGTGAATGTTGGAAGGCACCCGAGGATTCGGTTAGCCATGGATTGAGAAAGCCAAGGTTGGGGGGAGTGTCATCCATAATAAAACTAAAATACATGTGTAAACAAAAGAGAAGGGGGATGATCTACCTTGCTGGTAGAGATGCCGTCCCTCATGGGAGCCGCTCTTGGAAGGTTCGTTTGGCAATGGGGTTGAAGTGCCCGCTACCATTCGTTAACAACAACAAACGGCGCTCAAAATCTTACTTTTATGCTCTTTACATGATTTCAAAACTTGAAAAGCTCTAGCACATGATTTAATCCCTGCTTCCCTCTGCGAAGGGCCTATCTTTTATTTTTATGTTGAGTCAGTAAACCTATTTCCCTCTATCTTAAGCAAGCAATTGAGTTGTTGTGAACCAACCATTTATGCTATGATTCAGTTAATCATGTCTTTTATACTTTCTTGTTTAGTACAAATTTTATCTGAATGAATATGACTTTGAAAGTTATCAATGATTATGAGGATATTGTTATGATTGAGAATGAAAGCCCTGCTATATAAATTCTAATATGAAAGCTTTGCTTAGAAGATAAGTACAATCCGTTAGTAGTTCTCTGACCAAGAACAAAGTTTGCCATAACCATTTATGATTTCCTATGCACCTTTACTTGTGATTTCTCTTTACTTATTTCAAGTTGAGTTATATGAAGAGAATGTTTACTAGAATGTCTTGTGTGAATCAATATGATGCTTCTTGTCCGTATTTTATTTATCGACTCTTCACTCCATAAACATGTGGTCTTGTTTATCGAGCTCAGTTTCGCTTGGGGACAAGCGAGGTCTAAGCTTGGGGGAGTTGATACGTCCATTTTGCATCACTATTTTATATCATAATTTGCTGTTATTCATTGATATATTTCATATTTAGAGATGATACTTATGTTATTTCATCTATTTTGCATGTTTCGTGATCATTGGAGAATTATTCACCGGAGTCAGGATTCCGCTGGAAAAAGCACCGTCGGGACACCATATTTACGAAGATCAACAATTGACGGAATTTATACGGAAAATCCTATTTTTCCAGAAGACGAAGGGAGCCAAAAGGAGGAGCCGGGAGGAGCCACCATGGGCCCCCCCATAGGCCGGCGCGGGCCCAGGCCTGGCCGCACCGCCTTGTGGGGAGGGGGCCCACAGCCGCCTCTGGCCGCCTCTCCTTCGCGTACTTCTTCGTCCCGAAAACCTAAGACTTGGGGAGTTACGGAGATTTGACAGAGCCGCCTCTGCGGGGCGGAAAAACACCAGAGAGAAAAGAGCTCTCCGGCGGGCAGGAATCCGCCGGGGAAATTCCCTCCCGGAGGGGGAAATCGACGCCATCGCCATCGTCATCGAGCTGGACATCATCGCCATCGCCATCACCAACATATCCATCATCTACACCACCATCTCCACCGCTGCATCTCGTCACCGCTGTAACGATTTGGGTTGGATCTTGATTGTTTGATAGGGGAAACTCTCCCGGTGTTGATTACTACTTGTTATTGATGCTATTGAGTGAAACCATTGAACCAAGGTTTATGTTCAGATTGTTGTTCATCATCATATCACCTCTGATCATGTTCCATATGATGTCTCGTGAGTAGTTCGTTTAGTTCTTGAGGACATGGGTGAAGTCTGGATGTTAGTAGTGAATTATTGTTGAGTAGTATTCAATGTTATGATATTTAAGTAGTGGTGTTACTCTTCTAGTGGTGTCATGTGAACGTCGACTACATGATACTTCACCTTTATGGGCCTAGGGGAGTGCATCTTGTATTCGTTTGCTAATTGTGGGGTTGCCGGAGTGACAGCAACCTAAACCCTCGTTAGTATATCGGTGCGGGAGGGATAGCGAGGATCTCGAGTTTAAGGTCTGTGGTTAGATTTATCTTAATTACTTTCTTGTATTTGCGGATGCTTGCAAGGGGTATAATCATAAGTATGTATTAGTCCTAGGAAGGGCGGTGCATTAGCATAGGTTCACCCACACGACACTTATCAAAACAATGAAGATTAATCAGCCGTATGAAGCGAAAGCACTAGACTAAAATCCCCGTGTGTCCTCAAAAACGTTTGGTCATTATAAGTAAACAAACCGGCTTGTCCTTTGTGCTAAAAAGGATTGGGCCACTCGCTGCAATTATTTCTCTCGCATTTTATTTAATTGTACTTTATTTATCTGCAATATCAAAACCCCCTGAATACTTGTCTGTGAGCATTTACAGTGAATCCTTCATCGAAACTGCTCGTCAACACCTTCTGCTCCTCGTTGGGTTCGACACTCTTATTTATCGAAAGTACTACGATACACCCCCTATACTTGTGGGTCACCAGACCACTAGAAGAGTAACACCACAACTTAAATATCATAACATTGAATATTACTCAACCATAATTCACTACTAACATTTAGACTTCACCCATGTCCTCAAGAACTAAACGAACTACTCACGAGACATCATATGGAACATGATCGAGAGGTGATATGATGATGAATAACAATCTGAACATAAACCTTGGTTCAATGGTTTCACTCAATAGCATCAATAACAAGTAGTAATCAACACCGGGAGAGTTTCCCCTATCAAACAATCAAGATCCAACCCAAATTGTTACAGCGGTGACGAGATGCAGCGGTGGAGATGGCGGTGTAGATGATGGAGATGATGGTGATGATGATGGAGATGATGTCCAGCTCGATGACGATGGCGAGGGCATCGATTTCCCCCTCCGGGAGGGAATTTCCCCGGCGGATTCCTGCCCGCCGGAGAGCTCTTTTCTCTCTGGTGTTTCTCCGCCCCGCAAAGGCGTCTCTGTCAATTCTCCGTAATTCCCCGGGGCTTAGGTTTTCGGGACAAATAAGTACGCGAAGGAGAGGCGGCCAGAGGGGGCTGTGGGCCCCCTCCCCACATGGCGGCGCGGCCAGGCCTGGGCCCGCGTCGGCCTATGGGGGGCTGATGTCTACGGGTGCTTCTATTCTTGTAGACAGTGTTGGGCCCCCAAGAGGAGAGGTTTGTAGAACAGCAGCAAGTTTCCCTTAAGTGGATCACCCAAGGTTTATCGAACTCAGGGAGGAAGAGGTCAAAGATATCCCTCTCAAGCAACCCCGTAATCACAAAGCAAGAAGTCTCTTGTGTCCCCAACACACCAAATACACTTGTCGGGTGTATAGGTGCACTAGTTCGGCGAAGAGATAGTGAAATACAAGTAATATGGATGTATATGAGTGGTAATAGCAATCTGAATAAAATATGGCAGCGAGTAAACATGCAACGGAACGATAAGTAAACGGTGTTTGCAGTATTAGAAACAAAGCCTAGGGATCATACTTTCACTAGTGGACACTCTCAACATTGATCGCATAATAAATACTTCTTCTCATATGCGCTACATACACTCTTGTTTGATAATGAACACATTGCGTAGGATTACACGAACCCTCAATGCCGGAGTTAACAAGCTCCACAATTCAATGTTCATATTTAAATAACCTTAGAGCATAATAGATCATTGCAAAATAAACCAAGAACTAACATAGTGCACCCACTGTCCACATTACACTATGAAGGAGGAATAGATCACATCAATACTATCATAATGATAATTAACTCCACAATCTACAAGAGATCGTGATCATAGCCTACGACAAGAACCACACGGTGCACACACTAATCACCTTTACACCAAGTAGGAGGAATAGACTACTTTAATAACATCACATGAGTAGCACACAACTAGTAGCGATACAAAGCTCATCATATGGATCTCAATCATGTAAAGCAGCTCATGAGATCATTGTATTGGAGTACAGAGAGAGAGATTAACCACATAGCTACGGTAGAGCCCTCAGCCCCGGGGGTGAATTACTCCCTCCTCATCATGGAGGCAGCGATGGCGGTGAAGATGGCGGTGGAGACGGCGGTGGAGATGACTCCGGGGCAATTCCCCGTCCGGCGGGGTGCCGGAACGAGACTTCTGCCCCCGAATCTTGATTTCGCGATGGCGGCGGCTCTGGAAGGTTTTCTCGCGTCTCGTCTTCCGTATCGGTGTTTTTAGGTCAGGGACGAATAAATAGGCGAAGAGAGGGAGTCGGAGGGGCCACGGGGTGCCCAGACCACAGGGGGGCGCCCCCCCCCCCTGGCCCGCGCCGGGGTGTGGTCTGGGGCCCCCCTGGCTCCCCTCTCGTCCCTCTCCGGTGCTCTGGAAGCTTCCGGGAAAAATAGGAACTTGGGCGGTGATTTCGTCCGATTCCGAGAATATTTCGTTACTAGGATTTCCGAAACCAAAAACAGCGAAAACGAGCAATCGGCCTTTCGGCATCTCGTCAATAGGTTAGTTCCGGAAAACGCATAATAATGACATATAATGTGTATAAAACATGTAGATATCATCAATAAAGTGGCATGGAACATAAGAAATTATAGATACGTTTGAGACGTATCAAGCATCCCCAAGCTTAGTTACGCTCGTCCGAGCGAGGTAAAACGATAACAATGATAATTTCTTAAGTGACATGCCATCATAACCTTGATCATACTATTGTAAAGCACATGAGATAAATGCGAGAGATTCGAAGCAATGATGAAGATAATGAGTAAACAAATGAATCACATAACAAAGACTTTTCATGAATAATACTTTCAAGACAAGCATCAATAAGTCTTGCATAAGAGTTAACTCATAGGCAATAAATTCTTAGTAGAAAGCTTTGAAACAACACAAAGGAAGATATAAGTTTCAGCGGTTGCTTTCAACTTTAACATGTATATCTCATGGATAATTGTCAACACAAAGTAATATAACAAGTGCAATAGGTAAACATGTAAGAATCAATGCACGCAGTTCACACAAGTGTTTGCTTCTAAGATAGAAAGAATAGGTAAACTGACTCAACAATAAAGTAAAAGAATGGTCCTTCAAAGAGGAAAGCATCGATTGCTATATTTGTGCTAGAGCTTTGATTTTGAAAACATATAGAGAGCATAAAAGTAAAGTTTTGAGGGGTGTTTGTTGTTGTCAACGAATGGTAGCGGGTACTCTAACCCCCTTGCCAAACAAACCTTCAAAGAGCGGCTCCCATTTTATTTTATTTTTGGGTGGCACTCCTTCCAACCTTTCTTTCACAAACCATGGCTAACCGAATCCTCGGGTGCACTGCCAACAATCTCATACCACGAAGGAGTGCCTTTTAATTTTAGTTTTATTATGATGACACTCCTCCCCACCTTTGCTTTCTCAAGCCATGGCTAACCGAATCCTTCGGGTGCCGTCCAACAATCACATACCATGGAGGAGTGTCTATTTTTGTTAATTAATTTGGGACTGGGAATCCCATTGCCAGCTCTTTTTGCAAAATTATTGGATAAGCGGATGAAGCCACTAGTCCATTGGTGAAAGTTGCCCAACAAGATTGAAAGATAAACACCACATACTTCCTCATGAGCTATAAAACATTGACACAAATCAGAGGTGATAAATTTTGAATGGTTTAAAGGTAGCACTCAAGCAATTTACTTTGGAATGGCGGAGAAATACCATGTAGTAGGTAGGTATGGTGGACACAAATGGCATGAATATTGGCTCAAGTATTTGGGTGCATGAGAAGTATTCCCTCTCGATACAAGGTTTAGGCTAGCAAGGTTATTTGAAGCAAACTCAAGTATGAAATGGTGCAGCAAGACTCACATATAAACATATTGTAAGCATTATAAGACTTTACATCGTCTCCTTGTTGTTCAAACACCTCAACCGAGAAAATATCTAGACTTAGAGAGACCAATCATGCAAACCAAATTTTAACAAGCTCTATGTAATTATTCATTAATGGGTACAAGGTACATGATGCAAGAGCTTAAACAAGATCTATATGAGCACAACAATTGCCAAGTTTCACATTATTCAGGACATTATACCAATTACTACATGTAGCATTTCCCGTTTCCAACCATATAACAATTAACGAAGCAGTTTCAACCTTCGCCATGAAAATTAAAAGCTAAGAACACATGTGTTCATACGAACCAGCGGAGCGTGTCTCTCTCCCACACAAGGATGAACTTATTCAGAGAACTAAGATAACAAAACAAAAACAAAAATAAAAGCACACGGACGCTCCAAGTAAAATACATAGGATGTGACGGAATAAAAATATAGTTTCACTAGAAGAAACCTGATAAGTTGTCGATGAAGAAGGGGATGCCTTGGGCATCCCCAAGCTTAGATGCTTGAGTCTTCTTAAAATATGCAGGGATGAACCACCGGGGCATCCCCAAGCTTAGACCTTTCACTCTTCTCGATCACATTATATCATCCTCTTCTATTGACCCTTGAAAACTTCCTTCACACCAAACTTCAAGCAAACTCATTAGAGGGTTAGTGCATAATCAAAAATTCACATGTTCAGAGGTGACACAATCATTCTTTTCACTTCTGGACATTGCATAATGCTACTGGACATTAATGGATCAAAGAAATAAATCCAACATAGCAAAAGAGGCAATGCGAAATAAAAGGCAGAATCTGTCAAAAACAGAACAGTCCGTAAAGACGAATTTAAAGCTGGCACTAGACTTGCTCAAATGGAAAAACTCAAAACTAATGAAAGTTGCGTACATATCTCAGGATCACGCTCGTAAATTGGCAGATTTTTTCGAATTTTCTACAGAGGACTGTGCCCAGATTCGTGACAGACAGCAATGCTGTTTCTGCGCAGCGATCCCAAATATAACATCAACTTTGTCATAGAAACTTTACTTGGCACAAAAACATGATAAGGAGAGGTTGCTACAGTAGTAAACAACTTCCAAGACACAAATATAAAACAAAGTACTGTAGCAAAATAACACATGGGTTATCTCCCAAGAAGTTCTTTCTTTATAGCCATTAAGATGGGCTCAGCAATTTTGGTGATGCACCCGCAAGAAATAGTATTTGAAGCAAAAGAGAGCTTCAAGAGGCAATTCAAAACACATTTGAGCCTAACATGCTTCCTATGCAAAAGAATCTTATACACAAATGAATTCATGAAGAGCAAAGTGGCAAGTATAAGAGGATAAAACACGAGTAACTTAAAGATTCTCAACATAAAGAGGGGAAACTTAATATTATTAAGATGCATATAACCATATTTCCCTCTCTCATAATAACTTTCAGTAGCATCATTGATGAAATCCACAATATACCCGTCACTTAAAACATTCTTATCATGGTCCATATCCATAGAAGTATCATTAATTTTGGCATAAGAAGAGTTATTCTCATTAATAGTAATTGGAGCAAGATTATTATCAAGAATTTGAACATGGTAAACAAGTTGCATATTAAAAGAATTGTTTTTGGCAAGCCCATCATAACTATGACAAGTTTCATAAGGATAATTGTAACATGTGTCATATACATCTCTATAGCAATTATCTAAACCTGAATATGTAATATCATCATTTTCACCAAAAGTAGATGTCTCAAATACAGGATCTTCAAGCACAACATCCCCGAGCTTAGAGCTTTCAATATCATCGTTTAAGGGGACATGAATAATGCTATCATCATTAATTTCATAATCAGTACCAAAGAGATTTTCAATATCAAAGGCAGCGTGCTCATCCAAATCATGATCACTAATATGGGTAAAGGGTATAGGAAGATCATCGTACTCAGATTCATTATCGTAATAATCATTAGGAGCAACATACTTACGGTTACCTAGCGTTATCTCATTCACGCGGGGATACGCCGTTACCTCTTTCTTTTTATTCTCCTTCTTCTTCTTCTTCTTCTTCTTCTTCTTCTTCTTCGTTCCCTTCTTCTTCTTCTCTTCTTCCCTCTCCTCGCTTCCTTCTTTAGGAGGAAGAGGCTTGAAGGGTGGCTTGTCCGCATAACCTGATTTTCTTTTAGAAACAATAGAAGAAACTTGGGAAGATCCCTCCTTTTCATTAATTAGTTGAAAACATACATCGGTCCTATCATATTTTGGCAAGGTGTCATCTTCTAAAATATTTTGTATGTAAGTATTTGTATGGCAATTATTAATGCAGTAAGAAAGACAACCATGCAGGACATCATCAATATCAAGATCGTTAATATTTAACAAAGAAATTTTTCTTGATAACTCTTCACACTTCAAAAATAAGGTAAGTTCATCGTGCTGATTAGGAATAATTTCATCATCACAATACAAATTTGCAGCACTCATGGGGTTTGAATTATCATTGGAGGAACATTGAAAATTAAAATGACCAACTCTATGGCAAAGTTCACAAATAAAAGGATAGAGGGCACACACTTTTTCTCCAAGATCATCTAGAGCTCTAGACCACTTTCTAGTTTTTTCATTTACGTGATGGATACAATATTCATCTTCTATTTGATTAATTCCACAAGGTCTATGTATTCCACAAAAATTAACATGCTTATAGGAAATAGCATTCTTAGGAGTTTGAGCATGCTTATTGCAATCATTAACAACAATGTCATTCTTCATGCAAGCCTCTTTAAAAGGTTCATGATACTTATCAAAATTCTTTTTAGGCAATTCTAAATGAGAAGCAAAGGCTTTATAAAGATTTACAGCAACTTGAGAGTCAAGACCATAAGTAGCACTCATATTTCGAAATTTATCAGTATTCATAAAAGTTTCAATGCATTCATAATCATAGTTTATACCTGACTCTTTACCTTTGTCGTTCTCCCAATATTCAGCGTTCTCCTTAATCCGATCAAGAAGGTCCCTTTTAAACTCTTCTTTATTGCTCGTGAATGATCCAGAACAAGTAGTATCCAGCAAGGTCTTATCTTGAAAAGAAAGTCTTGCATAGAAATTATCAATGATGATATTACCCGGAAGCTCATGATTGGGGCATTTGAGCATTAAAGTCTTCAATCTCTCCCATGCTTGGGCAATACTCTCTCCATCATGAGGCCAAAAATTATATATATGGTTTCGATCTTTGTGAATTTCACTTGGAGGATAGAACTTGGAATAAAATAGAGGCACAATATCCTTCCAATCAAGAGGTGCCCGTCCTTCAGCAATTTATACCAATGCGCCGCTTTACCAGACAGCGACATAGAGAATAGTTTCTTCTTCACTTCGTCCATAGAGATACCTGCACACTTGAATAACCCGCATAATTCATGCAAAAACAGTAAATGATTTCCAGGATGGACAGTTCCATCCCCTTCATAGCGGTTATCCATAACACGTTCAATAATTCTCATAGGTATTTTATACGGAATACTTTCAGCGAGGTGGATTTAAAATATCGAAGCATCATTAGAGTTATCGCATATGGGAGATAAAGCATTATCGAGCAAAATATTTCTTCCAAAGCGGAGGAGCTAAAAAGATTATTTTTATGTAAACTAGCTTCCCCAAGCTTAGACTTCTTCATAGCATTAGCAGTAATTGCATTCATACTAATAACATTGCTACTATCATGTAAATAAGGTTCCATAGGTTTTTTAATTTTCGCATCAAACCATCCATGTCTTAAATCAGGAAATAGAATAAGAAGCTCACTAATTTTTTTGTTGTTTTCCATTATGCCTAACTAGTGAAAAATAAAAACAAGAAACAAAAAGATGTAATTGCAGAGTCTAAAGGAAATAGCTTCGAGTACACACACAATGGCGCCAGAAAAGTACTGTTACCTGGAACCGGAGTGTGAGTACCTTTTACCTTTCCTCCCCGGCAACGGCGCCAGAAAAGTGCTTGGCGCGTAGTTGACGAGGGAGGAAAAGTGCTTAGTTGCCGGGCTTGCCAATGTGTGAGTGCCGTTTACCTTCCCTCCCCGGCAACGGCGCCAGAAAAGTGCTTGATGTCTACGGGTGCTTCTATTCTTGTAGACAGTGTTGGGCCCCCAAGAGGAGAGGTTTGTAGAACAGCAGCAAGTTTCCCTTAAGTGGATCACCCAAGGTTTATCGAACTCGGGGAGGAAGAGGTCAAAGATATCCCTCTCAAGCAACCACTGTAATCACAAAGCAAGAAGTCTCTTGTGTCCCCAACACACCAAATACACTTGTCGGGTGTATAGGTGCACTAGTTCGGCGAAGAGATAGTGAAATACAAGTAATATGGATGTATATGAGTGGTAATAGCAATCTGAATAAAATATGGCAGCGAGTAAACATGCAACAGAACAGTAAGTAAACGGTGTTTGCAGTATTAGAAACAAAGCCTAGGGATCATACTTTCACTAGTGGACACTCTCAACATTGATCGCATAATAAATACTTCTTCTCATATGCGCTACATACACTCTTGTTTGATAATGAACACATTGCGTAGGATTACACGAACCCTCAATGCCGGAGTTAACAAGCTCCACAATTCAATGTTCATATTTAAATAACCTTAGAGCATAATAGATCATTGCAAAATAAACCAAGAACTAACATAGTGCACCCACTGTCCACATTACACTATGAAGGAGGAATAGATCACATCAATACTATCATAATGATAATTAACTCCACAATCTACAAGAGATCGTGATCATAGCCTACGACAAGAACCACACGGTGCACACACTAATCACCTTTACACCAAGTAGGAGGAATAGACTACTTTAATAACATCACATGAGTAGCACACAACTAGTAGCGATACAAAGCTCATCATATGGATCTCAATCATGTAAAGCAGCTCATGAGATCATTGTATTGGAGTACGGAGAGAGAGATTAACCACATAGCTACGGTAGAGCCCTCAGCCCCGGGGGTGAATTACTCCCTCCTCATCATGGAGGCAGCGATGGCGGTGAAGATGGCGGTGGAGACGGCGGTGGAGATGACTCCGGGGGCAATTCCCCGTCCGGCAGGGTGCCGGAACAGAGACTTCTGTCCCCCGAATCTTGATTTCGCGATGGCGGCGGCTCTGGAAGGTTTTCTCGCGTCTCGTCTTCCGTATCGGTGTTTTTAGGTCAGGGACGAATAAATAGGCGAAGAGAGGGAGTCGGAGGGGCCACGGGGTGCCCAGACCACAGGGGGGCGCGCCCCCCCTCTGGCCCGCGCCGGGGTGTGGTCTGGGGCCCCCCTGGCTCCCCTCTCGTCCGTCTCCGGTGCTCTGGAAGCTTCCGGGAAAAATAGGAACTTGGGCGGTGATTTCGTCCGATTCCGAGAATATTTCGTTACTAGGATTTACGAAACCAAAAACAGCGAGAAAACAGCAAGCGGCCTTTCGGCATCTCGTCAATAGGTTAGTTCCGGAAAACGCATAATAATGACATATAATGTGTATAAAACATGTAGATATCATCAATAAAGTGGCATGGAACATAAGAAATTATAGATACGTTTGAGACGTATCAGGGGCCCATGGTGGCCCCTCTCGGCTCCTCCTTTTGGCTCCCTTTGTCTTCTGGAAAATTAGGATTTTTCGTATAATTGCCTTCAATTGTTGATCTTCCGAAATATGGTGTCTTGACGGTGCTTTTTCCAGCAGAATCCTGACTCCGGTGAATAATTCTCCAATGATCATGAAACATGCAAAATGGATGAAATAACATAAGTATCATATCTAAATATGAAATATATCAATGAATAACAGCAAATTATGATATAAAATAGTGATGCAAAATGGACGTATCACGCCCGTTCATCCGTCCCTATGCCTACAGTATTTTAATCCTGCTGTCTTTATTTCACTGCTGCTGTTATTTCACTATTCCTACTGCTATAAAACTGTTGCTACTGATAAACTCTTGCGAGCAAGTCTGTTTCCAGGTGCAGCTGAATTGACAACTCCGCTGTTAAGGCTTACAAGTATTCTTTGTCTCCCCTTGTGTCGAATCAATAAATTGGGTAATACTTCCCTCGAAGACCGTTGCGATCCCCTATACTTGTGGGTCATCAAGACTATTTTCCGGCGCCGTTGCCGGGGAGCATAGCTTTATTTGCAAGTTCACTTGGATTGATATTGTTCGCTGCAAATTCTCCATCATGGGTAAACCTCGCGATACTAAAGTCGCCATATTACCATCCACTACAAGAAAAGGTACAACTCTGAGTACCTTCGCTGCTCTTGATTCACCATCTGTGATAAGTCAACTTGTTTCACCACCACAAACTTCACGTGTTGGTATTTCTGCTGAATCTGAAAATTGCTCTGATAATTTTGATGATGCTTCTACTGTGCTTGATAATACTGGTTCATTAGGTCCTTTTCTAGATGCTACAATTGCTAGGTCTAGACAAATTGAAAATACTGAAACCCCTAATGAAAATACTGTTACACCTGTTAATTCACCTGAGATTGATGATCTTGATGAAGATTATGTGGAACTTGATGATGATTTTATTGATAAATGCAATGCTACTACTAGTACAAGTAACCTTAAAAAGCTTATTGCACAACATGTTGTTAGATATAAACTGTCTCCTGATCCTAAATTTGCCACATCTCCTATAAACATTATGTCGTCGTGGTGAACAGACAGATGCCATAGGATGGCTTATGTTGGGGCCGAATGGACGCTAGAGGATTCGGGGGAGGGTTTATGACTAGACGGGATGAACTTCCGGATGGTTTCCTCAAGAACTTGGCCAAGGCCAGAGGTTGAAGAAGAAAGGCACAAGGAAGAACTCTCTCTAGATCATCTTCTCTATTGATCACCACAGGTTACAGGTTCGAGCTTACAGGGTTCCTCTCTCTATGTTCCGTGCGTATGAAGGATGCTCCTCCCTCTCCTTATATAGGGGAGAGGGTGGCTTACAGGGCAAGAAACCCTAATGGCATCTTTGACTAGACAAACTACTTTACAAAGATACTTTATAAAGCTACTTTAATCATAGGTGACGCCGGGGTCTTCTTTAAATAGGGAGGCTGACGTCCTCCGGCTTCTTTGACCGTCATCCTCCTCTTTATCTTCAGGCCTTCGTTTAAAGCCACTTTGCTTAGCTCATCCTTGTCCTCTAGCTCTGGAGAGAATCTTTGACTGGTCCTGCCGTCATGCTCTTCCTTCCAGTCTCCGGTACCTTTTCTATCCGGCCCCGGTATACCCCTCTTGGGGATACCGGCTTAGCTTTACTTAGCCAAACTCTTATCTTTGAGCTCCAGTACAAATATTAAACCGGTATCTTGATGGATAAGACCATCCGGTTTGGCATGCCTTTGGCATACCGGGGGTCATCCCCCCAACATTAGTCCCCGAAGCTGGTATAGTCCGGCGGATTCTATCCAACAGACCATGCCAGGTTCCCATGTCCTTGTATACCGGTTTAATTTATCCGGCGCTCAGCTTAGCTCCGGCATCTTTGCCCGTCTCCATGCCCTTTCTCTTTGCAAGGCATTTTTCGGCAGCTTATCCTCCGGCATCTTAGTCATTAAATACTTCCTCGGTGAAGTCGAGAATATATCGGGTCTCGCACCTGTCAGTGACATGCGCACTGTGACTAACGCGCCAGTGTCAGGGGTCACTTCCCTTCGGCTTCCGCGCGCGTATTAACTGCTCCACAGCGGATCCCAACCACTTCTCTGGATCCGTGTGTCCCTCCCTGTGGCTTCTCGCCGTTACGCGTGTATCGCCGCACCACGTGGCAGCCCGTGGAGCGAACCGTCGCGGCTCATGGCCCGAACCGTTGCGGTTCAGCGGTTTTTGGCCCACTTCTCTCTCTTCCTTTATAAGGCAAAACCGCCCCCTCTCCTTCCTCTTCTCGCATTCCCCAGTTCCTCGCGCACAAGTGTTCCTTGTTCTCGCGTCTCCGCCGCTCCGTTCGCCACTTGAGCTCCGCCGCACCTTTGCTACTGCTCCGCCGGACGCCGCCGGACTTCACCGCGCGAAGAGCTTCTGCGGTGCTTTTCTCGCGGCTGCGACATTGGTGCTTTCTCAAGCTCCTTTCCACCTCATCGTCGACGGTCCTCCTCGCCAACAGCAAGCTTGCCAGACCACCGGCGCACTTGCTCCTCTGTGACTCCGCCGCCCCAGGTTAGGCTCAATCTGGGTTTACCCCTCTTTTTCTTGCTTTTCAGATCTTGAGTTGGTTGCGTATTTACTTCTTCTTTTCTGCTGCTTTTTCTCTCTTTCGTAGATCTTCGCGCGGGGGTAGTTCTTGGGAAATCTGTTTTTTCGAGTAGATACCGGGGCTCCTCAGATCCACATGTCTTCAGAGGAGTACCTTTCCACTTCCTCCTCCAGTAATCAGGAAAGTCGCGCCTCTGAAGGGCTTAGCGCAGATCTAGCCCAGATGGAAACCGACGGCGGCCAAGAGCAAGATGCCGGTAGCTCTAGCCAAGCTTCTGGTGCTGACCCTTCCGATATCACTCGCGGAGCCTGGATGGGCTCCAACGTTAGTGAATACGAGATTGACTGGCTTTACCGGTCCAGGAGGATTCCGGAAGGAGTAACCTGCCGGCTCCCTGGCGACGAGATTGAACCGGTGCTCGAACCCGGCGAACGCGTTGTCTTTCTCGCTCACTTCGAGCGCGGCTTCGGCCTCCCCGTCTCTTCTTTTTTCCGGAGTTTTCTTGATTTTTACAAACTCCAACCTCACCACCTTCCCGGCAACGCCATTTTCTACCTCTCCTGCTATGCCACCTTTATGGAGGCTTACATCGGTATTCGTCCCACTCGCGAGACGTTTGCCCGTTTCTTCGCTCTTCGGATTAATTCCGTTCAGGGCTTAGATATTCCTAAACCCAAACCCCCCGTACAATGCGGGTCTTGCATCATTGGCTCTCGTCAACAGAGCCCCTTCTTCAAGTTTTCCGGTCTTGAGTCATGCCGGTTATGGCAAGGGACCTTCTTTTATGTGAAGAACAACGGCGCCGCAGATCTTATTGATCTGCCTCCTTTTGATCCGGCGCCGCCCACAAAGACCAACTGGGGCTATAATCCGAGGGAGTCTCATAACGAGACTAACCGGATTATACGCTTCATGAAACAGCAGATGAAGGACACCAACATCTGCTCCGATGATATCATCCGCACCTTCATCTCGCGCCGGGTGCTTCCTCTTCAGCGCCGCGCCCACAAGATGTGAGAGATGTATGGCCCCGGTGATCCTACCAAGATCACCGGACTTCCTCTCAGAAAGAAGGATGTTGTCCTTAAGGCCAGACAGATCTGCCAGACTGCCATGCCGGAAGACTGGGAATGGGGCCTTCGGCCTCTTAGCTCTACTAACCCTCCGACCCAAGAAGTAAGAAATTACGCAACTCGGGTCGGTTCACCGGAAGCTCTCATTGCGATTAACCCTTTTTTTCTCTTTAGTTCTTTCAGGCCAAGGACCGTTTCCCCGGCATCGAATCTGACCAGCGAGGCCGTTGCCGGAAGCGCGGTCTCGACAAATTCGACCCCGACCCGTCATTCATTTGCGGGACCTGAAGATGGGCCGGACTGCAGCCTCGCGCCTCGGCAAGTCTCCGCCGGAACCCGCCGGTTCGTCTGATGAATTGACCATTCTAGAGGTAGCTCTCCTTTTATACCTCTCATATTCTTATGTTATCGTTCTTCTGTAGATGTTCCCTCAGCCAACATCAACCCACAGGTCCATGAGCACGTCGCCCCCCTGCAGGCCGAGGCAGGCCAAGAGTTTGTGGATAAACTCATGGCCCAGGGCAAGAAAAACAAGACCCCGGCTTCTGATGCCAGCCCAAGCCAAGCTCCTTCAGCCAAGCGCTTCCGGACCGAACCTCTCGCGGGTAAGGTCGTAGCTGTGAGGCGCCACAAGGGCAAACAAATGCCGACCTCTACCGGGTAAGGCCCCATTTTTCTGCTTGTTTCGTTTACACCAAGTTCCCTTTCCGGCTGCTTTTTTCCCAACTTTTTCCTTTTCTCTTTTTTAGCCCCGCGCTCAAGCTCGGCCCCAGGCCTGAGGGCTCTGCCGGATTCGCCAGGACCTCAACTCCTCCTCCTCACTCAAGCCCGGCACCATCTGGTGCCGGCACTACCTCTGCCTCCCCTCTGGGAGGCACAACAAGTTCGGGGCGCGCGGCCCCTACACCGCCAGATCACCGCGCGGAGGAGGACCTTGCCTCCCCTCCTGAGACCCAAGATGCCGGCGCCAGCAACATGGGCGCCGGAAAAGAACCTGCCGGGCGGGCGGAACCTTCGGTTCCTCCCGTTCTTGAAAAGAAGAAGAAGATAAAGACCAAGGTGTCTTCCCCCTCCAAGGCCGCGCCGGAAACTTCCGTGCCGGCAACCTCTACACCAGCGCCGCCGCCGGAAACCTCTGTTCCTGAGGCAACCGGGGCCACGCCAACACCTCCACCGAACCAAGGACCTCCCGCGACTACGCCAAAGCCGCCGCCTGCGACCCTCAAGATCACAGACTTCCTCAAGCCGGGGGCGTCCCGCGGAAAGGCCACGGATGGCAGCGCCTCAAGCGGCTCGCAGCCTCTAGTGCTGCACGTCGGGCCTGCCGCCGCTGTGGTCCAGGAAAAACCTTCCGGCCTCCTGGGCCGGATTGTTGAGCTGAAGCGCGAGGGCAAGGACTTGGGGCATCTTCTCCCCTATGCCCAAAAATGGAATGATGCGGACATCTCCACAGCTACCCGTGGCTTGGGGAAAGACCGCCTTCCAGCGCCAGATCCTGCTGGCCCTCGGTCCACTGAAGAACACTTCACGCGGCTCAAGCATGCCGTGAAGGAGTTCGACAGCGCGTGGTATGACGCCACCAGCAACGTGGTGGTAAGTTCCGCCAACCTTCTTGTAAATTTTCTTGATGCCGGTTTTCTTCTTTCCGGATCTTGTCTATTCTCCCAGTCCCCGAGTTTTGGGTTGAGAGTGCAGCTCTTAGCGCAAAACTTTATTTTAAAGAATCTCCGAAACCGGCATAGCCAGTCCCCGAGTTTCGGGTTAAGATCTTTGCTCTTAGCGCGAAACTTAAGTAGAAACGCGCGAAACCGGCATAGCCAGTCCCCGAGTTTCGGGTTAAGATCTTTGCTCTTAGCGCGAAACTTAAGTAGAAACACGCGAAACCGGCATAGCAAGTCCCCGAGTTTCGGGTTAAGATCCTTTGTTCTTTGCTAACATCACTTCCTTAAATAGAGCACGGCTGACGCCCGGAAGGCTCTCTTCGAGGAGCTTCTTTGGGAGCACCGGAACCTTGCTGAGGCACACAGCAAGTGCCAAGGTAACTTCTTGCGCCTCCGGCATCTTTTTACCGGAAGGTTTTCTTTTCTTTGTTACTTACAAGTTTTTCGCATAACAGCTATCTCGGAAGCCTCCGTTGAGGCCCTCAAGGTCCAGGTTGCCGCACTCCAAGGTACAGCTTCTGTTTTTCCGGTTAACTTGCTTCTTTGTGTCTCATCTGCTTTTGTGTTTTCGCTAACATCCTCTTTTTCGGCTTTTAGCTGAAAAGGAGCAGCTCATCCGGGATCACCGGAAGGCCTTGGACGCCCGAAGGAGATCTCTAGGGAGCTCAAGGATCAGGCTATCCAGGCCGGAGTCCGGCATGCCGAAGAGCTGAAGGCCGCTGAATCTGCTGCGGAGGCTAGGCTCAATGAGGCGCTGGAGGATGCCGGCAACGCCAATGTGGTGTTGCAGGCTGGGCTAGAAGAAGCCACCAAGGCGCTGAAAACAGCCGAGGGCAAGGCCGCGAAAGCGCACAAAGCCGCCGCGGAGGAGGCCGCTAGGGCACAGAAAGCAGCCGAGGACGAGGTCGCGCGGTTGAAGGCGGAACAGAAGGAGTACGACCTTCTGGTTACGCGGACTGATGCGCTTGCCTTTCGTACGTTTTTCTTTTCTCTTTTCCGATTTCTACTTATAAGCTTATTTATTCCGGTAACATGCATTTAGCCTCTTTTCTTTGTCTCGCAGGGCTCTTTCCGGACTCCCAGACGCATGCTATAAAGAAGGTTGCAGAGCACCGGGCGCGGCAGGCAGGCGAGAATCTGGGTGCGCCCTGGGATCCCTATGACCACCTGGTTGCTCTGAACGCGCGGGTCTCCCACATGCGCTCGGTGGACCGGAACCTTTCCGACATCCCTGAGGTGGCCTCCCAGCTCTACAAGACCCTCTGGCCTGGAGAAGTGGTGCCCGACACCTTCTCCCTCATCAGCGAGCGCCTAAAGGTTGCTGGTCGAAGGATCCGGGAGTGGCAGTGCTCTGCTGCCCGTGCCGGAGCAGATTCAGCGCTTCGCGTTGCTCGCTCCTGGTACCCGGAGCTGGACCTGGACGCCCTCCTCGGCGTGCGTGAAGGCGCTCCCACCGATCTGGACCCGGTCCTTACCGCTAAGCGGCAGGATCGCGCGTACCATATCGCGGAGTATGCTGAAATGCGCACCTTCATCCCTCCTCCTGAAGACGTCAAAGACTACCTCAGCGATGAGGAAGAAGAAGACGGAGGTGAAGATGATGGTGCCGAGGATGTGCCACCGGAAGCTCCTGATGCCGGCGCTGCTCCCCCTGAAGCCCCTGCTGCTTGACTATTTGTTGTGAAAGAAGTTACCTGTTCCTGCTTGCTTTATAACAAAACTTGTTAAATTCTACCCCGGTATGTCGGGGTTTATGATGTAAGTTAAAACTCGTCCTTTTGGTCTGTGGTACAACCTTTTATGCCGGTAGGCTATACCGGTAGTTAATTAACTTATGTTGCCTTAGCATATTTGTTTGTCGATTTGCTTTTTCTTGCACTGCAATGATTCCGAAATTGTTTCCGCATCCAATTGATGCACACTTGGTTCTTTTGCCTTGGCTCTGCCTACCTTCTCTGGGCATTTTGGCGTATGAGCACAAAGTTCTTTTACCAAGTAAGCACTTTCTTGAACTTAGAAATAACTCGAATTTTTTGCAAAAAAACGGTATGACCGGGGTTAGTTATATTTTTCCGGATTGTTCTTTCCCGCTCTTCCTCTTCGCAGTTCATGTGCTTATCCCCTACCGGTTTATCTTGCTTGCCATGAAGCCAAGTTATGGACAGCAGCAAAGTCGAAGACTCCGGTAGGATTTAGCACACTACTAAACCGGCAAGAAAAAACGTTCAATAAGCAACCAGTAAACCGAAAAAATAAACATGTTACATGCAACTTTAGTAATGATAGTCCCCGAGAGACATTCGAGGTTCCGACATCTTTTTATTCATAGCAAATAAGGTACAAAAAGGAACTTCTTACAGCGCCACTTCAAGAGTAGAAAGGATGCAACAAAGCTACATTCCATGGGCGTTTGGTCTCCTCTCCTGACTTGTCCGCCTTCCCTTTCTTCCATTCCTGTGCATCAATCAGGTAATAGGCATCATTGTGGAGAGCCTTGCTCACAATGAAAGGTCCTTCCCACGGGGGGGAAAGCTTGTGCCGGCCTTCAGTGCGCTGCACTAGGCGTAGCACTAGGTCTCCTTCTCGGAATACCCTCGGGTTAACCTTCCGACTGTGATAGCGTCTGAGGTTTTGCTGGTAAATGGCTGTTCTTGCCAGAGCTAATTCTCTTGCTTCTTCTAGCAAGTCCACATCGTTTTCTCGGGCCTCCTTTACCTCTTCTTCGGTATAGAGCTGCACCCTCGGTGAATCATGGAGAATGTCGGTTGGTATGACCGCTTCTGCCCCATAAACCATGAAGAATGGCGTGTATCCGGTAGACCGGTTCGGAGTTGTTCTTAGACTCCACAGCACTGATGGTAGCTCATCGATCCAAC
Organism: Lolium rigidum; assembly: GCF_022539505.1. Taxonomy (NCBI): domain Eukaryota; kingdom Viridiplantae; phylum Streptophyta; class Magnoliopsida; order Poales; family Poaceae; genus Lolium; species Lolium rigidum. Next base: position 220,729 of record NW_025899960.1, on the reverse strand, counting down.
ATCCTGGCGATTTCTCCATTGCATCAATGAGTCTTGGTTTGATACTGGAAAGTACTAAAGCGTTTGTTCTTTCAACTTGGCCATTGCCTTGCGGATGCGCCACTGAGCACAAATCCAGCCGGATGTTTTTGTCTTCACAGAATCGCTTGAATTCTCCTTGAGCAAAGTTTGAGCCATTGTCGGTTATGATACTGTGTGGATATCCATACCGCAGGATTACATCTTTTAGGAACTTCACCGCTGTGTGGCCATCACACTTTGCGATAGGCTTCACTTCCAGCCATTTGGTGAACTTATCCACCATTACCAAGATGTGGGTCATGTTTCCCCTTGCGGTTTTAAATGGTCCAACCATGTCCAGGCACCAGACAGCGAATGGCCAAGTTAGCGGTATGGTTTTTAAACCGGATGCTGGGGTATGGTTTTGCTTGGCGTACCTCTGGCACCCATTGCATTTTCTTACCATATCCTCCGCATTTTCCAAAGCCATTGGCCAATAGAACCCATGCCGGAACACTTTTGCCACCAGTGCCCTTGACGAGGCGTGGTGCCCGCATTCTACTCGGTGAATTTCCTCGAGCATTTCTTTTCCCTCTTCCGGCTGCACACATCTTTGGAGGACACCGGTAACACTTCTCTTGTATACCTCGCCATTGATGATGGTGTAGGCTTTGGACCTCCTCTGTATCCTTCTGGATTCATTTTCGTCAACCGGCAAGGTGCCGTTGATCAGGAATTCCTTAATAGGTTTAACCCAAGATGGCGCTTCTCTAACCACAAACACCGGCATGTCTATGTCCATGTTGTCCACGAGCGTTACCTCTGCCGGTATGGGTGCCGCAGTCCCCGAGCTTACCGGTGGAGTCCCCGGGCTTGCTGGAGCAGTCCCCGAGTGTGCCGGAACAGTCCCCGGGTTTCCTTCATCGATATCCATTGGCACCACATGCGATTCCGGTACGAAAATTGATTCCGACTCCGGACTTGGTTTGATTGATGGAACTCTTAAGTGTGCCAAGGCTATTCCGGGGGGAATTTCTTGCCTCGACGAGCCTAGCTTGGATAGAGCATCCGCGGCTTCATTTTCAGCCCGCGGCACATGGTGAAACTCACACCCTTCGAAGAAGCCGGCAATCTTTTGCACATGAAACCGGTATGAAGCCATGTTGGCATCTTTTGCATCCCAATCTCCGGAACACTGCTGTACCACCAGATCTGAATCGCCGTAGCAAATGATCCGGAGCGCTCCGATTTCTTTTGTGACCTTAAGCCCATGTATCAGAGCTTCGTACTCAGCGACATTGTTTGATGCCCTGAAGTGCACTTGTAGAACATACCGGAGGTGATCTCCCTTAGGTGAGGTGAGCACCACACCGGCACCCAGACCCTCCTTGAGTTTGGATCCGTCAAAGTGCATCTTCCAGTATTCTATCTTGTGCTTTGGCGGTTTGTATTGTACCTCCGCCCAATCGACCAAGAAATCAGCTAAGGCTTGCGACTTTATGGCGTCTCTTCTTTCATACACCGGTACATATGGTGATAGCTGAATTGCCCGTTTTGCAATCCGGCCACTAGCGTCCTTGTTACCCATGATATAGGAAATGGGTGCCTCACTCACCACCTTCATGGGGTGCTCCTCAAAGTAATGTTTGAGCTTCGTGGCGGCCATGAACACGCCATAAGTCATCTTTTGGAAGTGCGGGTAATTCTGTTTTGAGGACGAGAGCACCTCGCTCAGGTAGTATACCGGTCTTTGCACGGTTTTTCCTTCCTCTTCTCGTTCCACCACAACCACAACGCTAACCACCCGGTTTGTTGCTGCTATATAGAGCAGCATAGGCTCCCTTTCTAGAGGTGAGGCCAATATTGGTGCGGTAACCAGCATTGTTTTTAGCTCTTTAAATGCTGCGTCTGCCTGAGGGGTCCAGACGAAAGTATCGGATTTTTTCATTAGGGCATAAAGCGGCAGGGCCTTTTCTCCCAGCCTGCTTATGAACCGGCTTAGCGATGCTAAGCTTCCGGTAAACTTTTGCACATCTTTGAGTTCTCGCGGTATTGTCATTCTTTCTATTGCCCGGATTTTTACCGGATTCACCTCAATGCCCCGACTTGATACAAGGAAACCGAGCAGCTTACCGGCAGGGACACCGAAAGTGCATTTTGCCGGATTGAGTTTCATCCGGAACCGTCTTAGGTTGTCAAATGTTTGCCGGATGTCATCGATTAAGGTGTCTTTTACCTTAGTTTTTATCATGATATCATCCACATAGACTTGCACATTCTTTCCGATTTGATCAAACAAGCATTTTTGCATACAGCGCTGGTACGTTGCACCAGCGTTGCGCAAACCAAAAGGCATTGTAACATAGAAATAAGACCCATGTGGGGTAATGAACGCAGTTTTTATTTGATCTTCCTTTTTCAAAGGGATTTGGTGGAAACCGGAATATGCATCCAGGAAAGACAAAAACTCACACCCAGCAGTAGAATCAATCACTTGATCGATTCGGGGCAATGGGAAAGGATCTCTTGGGCAAGCTTTGTTGAGGTTGGTATAGTCGATGCACATGCGCCACACCTTCGGAGCTTGTGCCTCCAGGTTCTCATCTTTTTTCTTCTCGACCATCACCGAATTAGCCAGCCACTCTGTGTGCGTGACCTCCACGATGAAACCGGCAACCAACAGCTTTGTCACTTCCTCTCCAATGATTTTCCTCCTATCTTCTGCGAACCGGCACAATGGTTGTCTCACCGGCTTGGCATCCTTCCGAACGTTTAGAGAGTGCTCAGCCAGCTCCCTCGGAACTCCTACCAAGTCATCAGTTGACCAGGCAAAAATGTTCCGATTCTCACGGAGGAAGCTGACGAGCGCGCTTTCCTATGCTTGGTCGAGGCCGGCACCGATACGAACGGTGCGCTGCGGGTAAGCCGGATCCAGCACAATATCCTTTGTCTCGTTCGTCGGCTTGAATGCTGGTGAGGCCAAGTTTCCACTCATCGCGGCTAAGCTCAACTTTGAGGACTGAGCCAACGCAACGGCAGTTTGCATTCTTCTCTTTTCCTCCGCTATCACCAGCGATTCTGCCAGGTTTGATCCGGCGGAAGCGGTTTCCATCGAGACTTTATAGTTTCCCACCACGGTTAAGGGTCCACGAGGTGCCGGCATCTTCATCTTGAGGTAAGCCGTATGGGTTGAGGCCATGAAAGCTGCCAATGCCGGCCTTCCCAGCAATGCATGGTAAGGACTGTCTAAGTCCACGACCTCGAATTCAATGTTTTCAACACGACAATTGTCACGTCCTCCAAACGATACATCCACCCGAACTTTTCCTATTGGGGCACAAGACAAACCCGGAACGATCCCGTGGAAAGTTGTACGAGTTGGCTGCAGCATATTCTCGTTATGCCCAGGCGTACGCATGGTATGCTTATACATGATGTTTATCTTCGCTGCCGTTGTCTATCAGCACCTTGCTAAATTTTACCCGAGTTTCCGGCCCCTTCATGATTGGGTCCACAACAAGAGCGTATCCGCCCGGATTCGGCATGATCTTGGGGTGATCCTTGAACGACCAGGTGATTTCCTGATCTGACCATAGCATGTACTTGGGTACTGCCGGCATCACCGCGTTCACTTCCATGGAACAGCGATGCACACTCTGCATGTCGGTTGGTTCGGTGACAAAGACAACCATGCACAAATGTGGGTCTTCATAAACATTCCGGCCCAAAGGTGCCGGTGGAGGTGGTTGATCACGATTCTCCTCCACCCGGTTAACTTGCTGGTATTGTTGCCTGTTTGGCTGAGGCTGTACCGGTAAAGCATTTGCTCCAGTAAGCGGTGGTGGTGGTGGCAGTTGCTGTTGGCGCAACATATCTTGCTGCGGCGGCAACATTGTGGAGCACCCTTGTCCTTGCGCATCCTTCACTGCCCCCTTTTGCATCAAGTACTTAGTCCAAGAACAATCCTTCGTCAGATGATTCGATGGGTGATCCGGGTTCGGTGTGTGCCACCGGCAAGGTTGATCCATGGCGGCTTCCATGGTATATTTCACAGGTTCTTGCCAATTCTTTTTCTGGCCCCAGGGTTTCTTCTCGACCCATTGCTTCTTAGGACCCGCCCATGGCTGCGATCCGGCTTTCTGTCTTTGGCTGCCGCCGGCATCATAATTTTATTGCACAGCAGCAACTTGCTGCGGAGAATACCTTCGATCCGGGAAATCTTCCCTTCTTTTGTTGTTCCGGTTGTCCCGGTATTGCTCTTGTCGCTGCTGAGGCGGGTTTGACTGCTCCGGCTCAGCTTGTACAGCCGGTTGCATTGGGTCTCCCAACGCATAGTTTTCCGCCACTCGCATCATTTCTGCCAGTGTGCTTGGCATATTCCTCTGCAGCCTTTGCCACAGTGGTGATCCCCTCCGGCATCCTTGACTGAACCAAGCGATCGCTTGTGCTTCAATCACTCCTTCACACGTGTTTCTCATCGAGTTCCACCGGGTGAGATAATCCCGGTCTGTTTCTCCTGTACGCTGTTGGCACAGAGCGAGCTGTTGGGGCGGTTTGGCCTCTTGTAAGTGCTACTGAAATTGCTCACGAAAGCTTCCTCAAAGTCCAACCATCCATTAATGCTTCCTGCCGGCAAGTTGTTAAGCCAGATCCGCGCAGGTCCTACCAGGTAGGACGGTATGATTCTTACCGCCCAACGCCGGTTTACTCCACCACCTGCTACGTAAACAGCAGTGACGTAGTCCGCCAACCAGTCTTCCGGCTTAGTCGTGCCATCATATGTTTTTGTATCCCGGGGCAACTGGAAATTGCGTACTGGTGGCTCTTCTCTCATGATTCGTGGGCCAAAGCACTTTGGGCCAGGAGGACCCTCAGATTCAGTTATTTCAGAGAGATACACTCTGTCCAGCCTGTGCCTCGCATCCTGGCTTGGCAAGTATCTTCCCCCCAGCCGTTCCCCCAAAGGGTTTCGGCGGGCCTTGGTTCGTTCCACCTCGGAATCTGATTCATCACATCCTTCAGGTTCCGCGGCTCTTGCCTGCCGGTACCCTGGTGGTGGCATTTCTTCCTCCACATACACTGCCCTTGCAGTTCGATAATTTTGCCCTGTTTCATATCTACCGGCACGATTGTTTCCGGCATAGCCTCCTTTGGCATAGCCCGGATCCGCCCCTTGGCTCTTTCTACCGGCATCTTGCTGTCCGGCTTTTTGTTTTCCGGCAAGAACCGGGTCATACACGGTCATCTGCCGTGCATTCTTTTCTCTTTCTTTTCTTCTGTCCAGATGGGGGGACGAAGCCTGCCCATGGGACTTGCTTCTGGCATTCTTTGTTGAACGCGCGGATTTTGAGGCCGCTGCCTTGTTCAGCTTAGCCAGCTGCTCAGCATTCTGCTGCTCGATAGTTTCCAGCAGCTCTCTAACACGCTCTTGCTGTTTTGCCAAAGCGTCCCCGGAAAGCGAATCACATAGTGCTACTGCGGCTTTTGCAGCTTTTATAGTTTTATCCGGGCTACTGTACTTAGGCTTTTCTACAATGCTTACAGATACAGATGCACTATTGCCGGCAAGAACTTCCTTGCGCAAATCCTGATCTAGATTACGAGCCTTAAGCCGGTTCTCCGGCACCCTAGCGGCATGAGCACTAACTGAAGCAAAGCCATGGGCTGCGTTGTACTCACGTAGGGTTAGGTTCAGCTCGCGCTGCGCCCGGATGATGTCGGCGCCACCGGTAAGCAGCGCCTTGCGCGTGGCCTCCAGCTCCTCCTGAGCCTTTGCCGGGTCGATGTTCTGCGCGATGGGCGTTTCCAGCGTGTTCATTGCCTCTTGAAGAGGGGTTGCAGGTGGCGCTGAAGATTCTCCTGCGGCGCCTGCGTCACGCTCCAGCGGTGGTTTTGCCGGGCGGGTCGATGCCGCACGCTCAGCTCCTTCCTCCACAGCTCCTTTGCCGGTGTTGACCGCACCAGCCATCATGACCTCCACGCTGCCGGCGGCGCGGCCAGCACATAGCCACCTTGGCGGATCCGGCGCCACCAGCACCGGCGAGAGGCGCTGGCGCACAGGAACGGTGCCGAAATAGACGCGGAGGCTGCCAAACTCGATGGTGCGGCCGTTCTGCGGGAACTTGCCGCCGTTGGCGAAGCAGACTGCGTTGTCGTTGATGAAGTCCATGTTGTAGATGCGTTGCACGAGCGCGGACACCGTGCGCTCGCCATTGATGTCGAGGATGTCCGCCCGAATATGAACTCCAGCAAGCGCCACTTCATGCCCCACGGTGGGCGCCAACTGTCGTCGTTGATGAACAGACAGATGCCATAGGATGGCTTATGTTGGGGCCGAATGGACGCTAGAGGATTCGGGGGAGGGTTTATGACTAGACGGGATGAACTTCCGGATGGTTTCCTCAAGAACTTGGCCAAGGCCAGAGGTTGAAGAAGAAAGGCACAAGGAAGAACTCTCTCTAGATCATCTTCTCTATTGATCACCACAGGTTACAGGTTCGAGCTTACAGGGTTCCTCTCTCTATGTTCCGCGCATATGAAGGATGCTCCTCCCTCTCCTTATATAGGGGAGAGGGTGGCTTACAGGGCAAGAAACCCTAATGGCATCTTTGACTAGACAAACTACTTTACAAAGATACTTTATAAAGCTACTTTAATCATAGGTGACGCCGGGGTCTTCTTTAAACAGGGAGGCTGACGTCCTCCGGCTTCTTTGACCGTCATCCTCCTCTTTATCTTCAGGCCTTCATTTAAATCCACTTTGCTTAGCTCATCCTTGTCCTCTAGCTCTGGAGAGAATCTTTGACTGGTCCTGCCGTCATGCTCTTCCTTCCGGTCTCCGGTACCTTTTCTATCCGGCCCCGGTATACCCCTCTTGGGGATACCGGCTTAGCTTTACTTAGCCAAACTCTTATCTTTGAGCTTCGGTACAAATATTAAACCGGTATCTTGATGGATAAGACCATCCGGTTTGGCATGCCTTTGGCATACCGGGGGTCATCCCCCCAACACATTAAGGATAAAGATTATGAATTTTCTCTTGGTTTATCTCATATATCTATTGTTGAGAAAACACCTTTTTGTGGTACTGAAAAAGAGAGTGATGTAGAGCACATGAATGAGCTTTCTACTTTAGGTAGCTTGTTTTCTGATGATGTTAAGATGCGTACTTATTTTGTTGCTAAGATTTTCCCATTCTCATTAAAGGATGATGCTAAGATTTGGTATAATAATTTGCTTCCTGATTCTATTGATAGTCCAAGTTGTTTGCTTGATGTTTTCTTTCAGAAATACTTTCCCGCTAGTGCTCAACATATTGCTCTGCAGAGAATTTATAGCTTTGATCAAGAAGATGGAGAGAAATTGCCTGAAGCTTGGGCGAGATTTTGCTCTCTTATAAGAGCTCGGCCTGGACATGATTTGGAAAAACATGATTTACTTGATATATTTTATAGTGGACTAACCATTGAGTCTAGGGCATACCTGGATAGTTGTGCTGATTGTGTTTTCAGGAAGAGAACTCCGGACAAAGCTGAAGACTTATTGGCAAAGATAAGCAAAAATCATGATGATTGGTCTACACCTGAATCAACTCCGACACCAATATTGAAGAAGAGGGGTATGATTGAATTAAATGATGAAGATATGAGGGAAGCCAAGAAATCTCTTATGGAGAAAGGTATTAAATCTGAAGATGTGAAAAATTTGCCTCCAATACAAGACCTATGTGAGATAATTCCCCCTTCATCCACAATCGAGGTACATTCTCTTCAACGCTTTGATAGAGGAGATATTCCATATTCAAAACCTCCTGATCAATGTTTAGATGAATTTGATAATTATATTGTTAAGCAAAATAATTTTAATATGAGAGTAGAGAATCATCTAATGGAAAATTCTCAAGCTATTGGTAAATTGCATGATATTGTGGAGAGAACCTCCAATGATGTTAAGATGCTTGTTAAACATTTTAATATGATTCAAACTCAAATTGATCAACTTACTAAAGTGCAAAATGACTTGTTAAAAAATACTCATGAAGTGAAACATGCTTATGAAGTAACAACTAGAGGCGGTGTTTCTACCCAGGATCCTCTATATCCTGAAGGGCACCCCAAAAGAATTGAACAAGATTCTCAACAAACTAAAGAAACTGATAGTCCTTCTAAGAAAAAGAAGAAGAAACATAAAGCTGTTGTAGAATCCTCTGAACCTGTTAATGATCCTAATAGTATTTCTATTTCTGATGCTGAAACTTAAAGTGGTAATGAACATGATGAAGATAATGATAAGAATGATGCTCCCGATAAAGAAGAAATTGAAAAAGAACCTGAAAAGCATGCTAAAAATAAAAAGTACACTAAAGAAGATTTTATTACAAAGAAACATGGTAATGAAAGAGAACCTTGGGTTCAAAAGCAAATGCCTTTTCCTGCTAAGAAACTAAAATCAAAGGAGGAGGAACATTATAATAAATTTTGTGATTGGATGAAACCTTTATTTTTGCAAATCCCTTTGACTAAATTGCCTCCTTATTCAAAGTATATGAAAGATATTGTCTCTAACAAAAGGAAAATTCCCAATGAGAAGATTTCCACTATGCTCGCTAATTATTCCTTCAATGGTATGGTTCCAAAGAAGCTGGGAGACCCATGTATACCGACTATTCCTTGTTCCATCAAGAATAATTATGTTAGAACTGCTCTATGTGATTTGGGAGCAGGAGTTAGTGTAATGTCTTTTTCTCTTTACAAGAGACTTGATTTAGATAAGTTGATACCAACTGATATATCTTTGCAAATGGCTGATAAATCTACTGCTATTCCTGTTGGTGTATGTGAAAATGTTCCTGTTCAAGTTACTCAACATTGCTTGATATTAACTGATTTTGTTGTGTTGGAAATGCCTGAAGATGATAATATGTCTATTATTCTTGGAAGACCCTTTCTTAATACTGCAGGGTTTGTTATTGATTGCAATAAAGGAAAAGTTACTTTCAATGTTGATGACAAGGAACATACTGTCTATTTTCCAAAGAGGATTGATAAAGTATGTGGAGTTAATACAATTTGTAATGTGAAAACTATCAAGGTGGGATCCATTGATTGTCCTATATATGAGCCTAAACAAGAATATCAAACTCTTGTGATTGGATCTATATCAATTCAATATAAGGTAACATGATTGATTTGAGGTTTATTTCTTCTTATGTCATATAAAATTTATTTGGTAGCAAGACTTGATCAACCTTGTTAACAAGTATATTTTAATGCATAAGAGAGCTAAACAACATTTCTTTCTTTCTTTCTTCCTCCACTTGTTTTACTTGTTGTAGCACTTTTTGTTTTGCAATATGCTTTAGTTGTTTAAGATTTTGGAAATCATTTTCCTGCGCAGTAATAATTACTTTAACACCTAGAAATGTGCATTTTTCGAAGTTCTCAAAAATTTACAAAAATTATACTGGTAGTCTTATTTTTCGAAGGGGCACCTGGGAGCACCTGGGGATGACCAGTGGGGCATCCTAGGGTGGCACCCCACAGGCCGGCGCGGCCAGCAAGGGGGGCGCGCCACCCTGGTGTGTGGGCCCCTCCTTGCCCCACTTCATCATCTCTTTCACCCATTCTCTTCTCTCTCCCGAAAAAACTCGTACTCACTTTCTCTCACTCGCGTTTCTGCTCAAGAACTCGAGATTTCTCGATCTCTTTTCTCAGCCCAGATTTCTGTCTGAATTTTGGCACATTTGCTCTCCGGTATGTGACTCCTTTGATTATCCAATTAGAATTTTGTTTGGTTGAGTATATCTTGAATATTTTGCTGCTATAGGTAACATGTTTAGTGAGCTTGCATGCTTGTTCTAAGTGGTAGAAACTAGTTTTAATGCATGTTTAGTACTCTAGCAAGTTCCTATAGTAGTTTTCCTCAATTATATACCTTGAAATCAAATTTTATAATGATTGTTGAAAAATTTCAGAAAATGGAAGGAAGTAGGCACCAACTAAATCAACAAGAATTGGAGGTGCAACAAGTCATGAGAGTTCACCGCGAAGAGGGAGTATACCCCTCTTATTACCCATGTACTGATTTTATACGGAATGCAGGAATCTTGCAAGATGTTCAAATACTGATTTCCAATGCAGGGTTGGAGAGTTTTACTATTGGTGAACCTTACCAATATGCGAAACTAACAATGTCGGTGGTGCAGGATTTCGAATTTCATCGGTCCCAAACTAACCCCATGGTCCGATACAAGATTTATAACAAAACTGTCAACTTGCCATTTACTGATTTTTGTGCAGCAATTAGAGTGCCACAATGGGGATCCTGCGAGAAGGTCAGGGGAACACCGCGGGAGCTCTCGAGTCTTTATACAATGATTTGTCAAGGGAGAAGCTTCTCCGATGATGGTGGTAAGATCAGTGACATTCAACTCCCAGCTATCCGCTACTTTGCTTATTTCGTTACAAAGTGCGTTCTTGCTAGAAAGAATGCAAGTAAGTTGTCTGTCCAAGATATGGCTTTCTTAGCTGCTGCTTTGCAACAGGATAGGACTTATAATTTGGGTGCTTTAATAGCTTGTAGACTTGCTACTAACCGTGAGAAGGGAGGAATTTGTGGAGGTCTTATCGCCTCTCTCTTATTAGCTATGCATGGTGTAGAACCTCACCATCTAGATATTCCGCTCTCCATGGAGAAACTTGATGTTGTTTCCATGATTAAACATGAGTTTATTTCAGATGCGTCTAACTTGAACAACCTGTATTATAGGATAACATTTTATAAGAAAAAATGGAGAATAACTAAGAAAATTGAAAAACTAGTACGATTGCCCGCACCTGTTCTGCTTAACCTTGATTCCAGGAAAGGGTGGTCGGTCACAGAAAATGAGCTAAATGCATACATAGAAAGGGAAGGCCATCATGGAAGGGACGGCACGGAGGAGGCCGAGGAGCACCTCGACTCTTCATCCGATGCAGCGAGCTCCTCATATCAACATTATGGTCATGTGGAGCCTCCACGACATTCTTCTGCGCAGGGGCCTTATTATCACTCCATGTACGATCCACCGGCGTGGAACCCCGACCCTCATTGCGTATGAACTCCACTTAGGCCAAAAGCCTAAGCTTGGGGGGAGGTATACCGGCATCACTCATTCTTTGCATATTATGGTTGCTGGATACTTGTACATACTTGTTTAGTTTCTTAGAGTGGTTTTCTAATGAGAGGGAGATGATATTTGGGGAAGTGCTGACCAAAAACAGATTCTGGGCTGTTACCAAAACAAATTCGTACGCACAGCCAGAACGTTATTTTGAGTTGAATTTTTTTTATCATGTGCCCCAGGTTGTTATCTAACTTTCATTAGTTGAACACTTTTTGAGCTGAGCAACGGAAGATTTTTGTTAAATTCGATTTACATGTCATTGTCAGGTTTTGGCAGATTTCGCCATCCTGTTTTTCCGTGTTTCGTTAGTTTGCATTCTCTTGTTTTCGCTTTGTTTCTTTCCTAAAACACAAAAAGACCAAAAATATTTCTGTTGTTTCTCTTCACCATTTGTTTATTTGGTTCTTTGCTCTTATTTTACTTTATTTGCTATCGTTGGTTTGCTATGAGAAAACCCAAAAAGATTTTGCTTTGTTTTCTTGTTTCCTTTTGTTCTTGTTTCTAACCCGAAAACACCAAAAATATTTGTTGTTCTTCTTTGGTTTTTTAAAGTTCATTAGGGAGTTCAGAGGTCTCCGGTGGTTGGAACTTGGTTTCATTTCATATTATTATTCAAGCTGCACAAGTGAAAGGCAATAATGACGATCTACGGCAACTTGACTGTGGTGAGAGGCTGGTATGAACTCTATTTGTTTTCATTTTTGTACATATACTCATCCATGTGAGTGCTTGATGCGCGTAGATGTACACGTCCGTTGGGAACCCCAAGAGGAAGGTGTGATGCGCACAGCAGTAAGTTTTCCCTCAGAAAGAAACCAAGGTTATCGAACCAGTAGGAGCCAAGAAGCACGTGAAGGTTGTTGGTGGAGGAGTGTAGTGCGGCGCAACACCAGTGAAACCGGCGCCAATGTGGAACCTGCACAACACAATCAAAGTACTTTGCCCCAACGTAACAGTGAGGTTGTCAATCTCACCGGCTTGCTGAAAACAAAGGATTAAACGTATCGAGTGGAAGATGGTGTTTGTTTGCAAAGAACAGAAAAAGCAGTAGAATGTATTCAGATGTAAAAGAATGGACCGGGGTCCACAGTTCACTAGAGGTGTGATGGCGTGTAACTCACACGTTCGTTGGGAACCCCAAGAGGAAGGTATGATGCGCACAGTAGCAAGTTTTCCCTCAGAAAGAAACCAAGGTTTAATCGAACCATGAGGAGCCAAGAAGCACGTTGAAGGTTGATGGTGGCGAAATGTGATGCGGCGCAACAACAGGGATTCCGGCGCCAACGTGGAATCTGCACAACAAAACCAAAGTACTTTGCCCCAACGAAACGAGTGAGGTTGTCAATCTCACCGGCTTGCTGTAACAAAGGATTAAACGTATCGAGTGGAAGATGTTTGCAAAGAAAACAAGTAAAACACAATTGCAGTAGATTGTATGCTATGTAAAGAATAGGACCGGGGTCCACAGTTCACTAGAGGTGTCTCTCCCATAAGATAGAGCATGTTGGGTGAACAAATTACAGTCGGGCAATTGACAAATAGAGAAGGGCATAACAATGCATGTACATGATATGATAAATATAGTGAGATTTAATTGGGCATTACGACAAAGTACATAGACCGCCATCCAACTGCATCTATGCCTAAAAATTCCACCTTCAGAGTTATCATCCGAACCCCATTCAGCATTAAGTTGCTAAGCAACAGACAATTGCATTAAGTATGGTGCGTAATGTAATCGACAACTACATCCTTAGACATAGAATCAATGTTTTATCCCTAGTGGCAACAAGCACATCACAACCTTAGAACTTTCTCGTCACCGTCCCGGTGTCAATGAAGGCATGAACCCACTATCGAGCATAAATACTCCCTCTTGGAGTTAAGAGTACAAACTTGGCCGAGCCTCTACTAATAACGGAGAGCATGCAAGATCATAAACAACACATAAACAATAGATTGATAATCACCATAACATAGTATTCTCTATCCATCGGATCCCGACAAACACAACATATAGTATTACATATAGATGATCTTGATCATGTTAGGCAGCTCACAAGATCCAACAATGAAGCACAACAAGGAGAAGACGACCATCTAGCTACTGCTATGGACCCATGGTCCAGGGGTGAACTACTCACTCATCACTCCGGAGGCGATCATGGCGATGAAGAGTCCTCCGGGAGATGAATCCCCTCTCCGGCAGGGTGCCGGAGGCGATCTCCTGAATCCCCCGAGATGGGATTCGCGGCGGCGGCATCTCTGGAAGGTTTTCCGTATCGTGGCTCTCGGTACTGGGGGTTTCGCGACGGGGGCTTTAAGTAGGCGAAAGGGCAGGTCAAGAGGCGGCACGAGGGGCCCAGGGGGCAGGCCGGCGCGGCCAGGGCTTGGGCCGCACCGCCCTATCCCCTGGCCACCTCGTGGCCCCACTTCGACTCTCCTTCGGTCTTCTGGAAGCTCCGTGCAAAAATAGGACCCTGGGCGAAGATTTCGTCCAATTCCGAGAATATTTCCTTACTAGGATTTCTGAAACCAAAAACAGCAGTAAAACAAGAATCGGCTCTTCGGCATCTCGTTAATAGGTTAGTTCCGTAAAATGCATAAATATGACATATAATGTGCATAAAACATGTAGGTATCATCAATAAAGTAGCATGGAACATAAGAAATTATCGATACGTTGGAGACGTATCGGCATCCCCAAGCTTAGTTCTCGCTCGTCCCGAGCAGGTAAAACGATAACAAAGATAATTTCTGAAGTGACATGCCATCATAATCTTGATCATACTATTTGTAAACATATGTAATGAATGCAGCGATCAAAACAAAGGTAATGACATGAGTAAGCAAGTGAATCATATAGCAAAGACTTTTCATGAATAGTACTTCAAGACAAGCATCAATAAGTCTTGCATAAGAGTTAACTCATAAAGCAATAAATCAAAGTAAAGGTATTGAAGCAACACAAAGGAAGATTAAGTTTCAGCGGTTGCTTTCAACTTATAACATGTATATCTCATGGATATTGTCAACATAAAGTAGTATAACAAGTGCAATATGCAAGTATGTAGGAATCAATGCACAGTTCACACAAGTGTTTGCTTCTTAAGGTGGAGGGAGATAGGTAAACCGACTCAACAATAAAAGTAAAAGAAAGGTCCTTCAAAGAGGAAAGCATCGATTGTTGTATTTGTGCTAGAGCTTTTATTTTGAAAACATGAAACAATTTTGTCAACGGTAGTAATAAAGCATATGAGTTATGTAAATTATATCTTACAAGTTGCAAGCCTCATGCATAGTATACTAATAGTGTCCGCACCTCGTCCTACTTAGCTTGGACTACCGGATCTTTGCATGCCATGTTTCAACCAAGTGTCACAAAGGGGTACCTCCATGCCGCTCGTACAAAGGTCTAAGGAGAATGCTCGCATTTTGGATTTCTCGCTTTTGATTATTCTCAACTTAGACATCCATACCGGGACAACATGGACAACAGATAATGGACTCCTCTTAAATGCATAAGCATGTAGCAATGATTATTTTTCTCATATGAGATTGAGGATATATGTCCAAAACTGAAACTTCAACCATGATTCATGGCTTTAGTTAGCGGCCCAATGTTCTTCTCTAACAATTTTGCATGCTCCAACCACTAAAATGATAGATCCTTCAGACAAGACGGACATGCATAGCAACTCACATGATATTCAACAATAGTTGATGGCGTTCCCTGTAAGCATGGTTATCGCACAACAAGCAACTTAATAAAAGATAAAGTGCATAAGTACATATTCAATACTACGATAGTTTTTAAGGCTATTTTGTCCCATGAGCTATATATTGCAAAGGTGAATGATGGAATTTTAAAGGTAGCACTCAAGCAATTTACTTTGGAATGGCGGAGAAATACCATGTAGTAGGTAGGTATGGTGGACACAAATGGCATAGTAGTTGGCTCAAGGATTTTGGATGCATGAGAAGTATTCCCTCTCGATACAAGGTTTAGGCTAGCAAGGTTATTTGAAGCAAACTCAAGGATGAACCGGTGCAGCAAAACTCACATAAAAGACATATTGTAAACATTATAAGACTCTACACCGTCTTCCTTGTTGTTCAAAACTCAATACTAGATATTATCTAGACCTTAGAGAGACCAAATATGCAAATCAAATTTTAGCAAGCTTTATGTATTTCTTAATTAATGGGTGCAAAGCATATGATGCAAGAGCTTAAACATGAGCACAACAATTGCCAAGTATCACATTATCCAAGACATTTTAGAATTACTACATGTAGCATTTTCCAATTCCAACCATATAACAATTTAACGAAGAAGAAACTTCGCCTTGAACATTATGAGTAAAGCCTAAGGACATATTTGTCCATATGCAACAGCGGAGCGTGTCTCTCTCCCACAAAGTGAATGCTAGGATCCATTTTATTCAAACAAAACAAAAACAAAAACAAACCGACGCTCCAAGTAAAGAACACAAGATGTGATTGAATAAAAATATAGTTTCGTGGGAGGAACCCGATGATGTTGTCGATGAAGAAGGGGATGCCTTGGGCATCCCCAAGCTTAGACGCTTGAGTCTTCTTAAAATATGCAGGGGTGAACCACGGGGGCATCCCCAAGCTTAGAGCTTTCACTCCTCTTGATCATAGTATATCATTCTCCTCTCTTGACCCTTGAAAACTTCCTTCACACCAAACTTCAAGCAAACTCAATAGAGGGTTAGTGCACAATTAATAATTCACATGTTCAGAGGTGGCACAATCATTCTTTACACTTCTGGACATTGCATAAAGCTACTGGACATTAATGGATCAAAGAAATAAATCCAACATAGCAAAAGAGGCAATGCGAAATAAAAGGCAGAATCTGTCAAAAACAGAACAGTCCATAAAGACGAATTTAAATCTGGCACCAGACTTGCTCAAATGGAAAAACTCAAAACTAATGAAAGTTGCGTACATATCTGAGGATCACGCTCGTAAATTGGCAGATTTTTTCGAATTTTATACAGAGAACTGTGCCCAGATTCGTGACAGACAGCAATGCTGTTTCTGCGCAGCGATCCCAAATATAACATCAACTATAACATAGAAACTTTACTTGGCACATAAACATGATAAGGAGAGGTTGCTACAGTAGTAAACAACTTCCAAGACTCAAATATAAAACAAGTACTGTAGTAAAAACATGGGTTGTCTCCCATAAGCGCTTTTCTTTAACGCCTTTCAGCTAGGCGCAGAAAGTGCAAATCAAGTAACATCGGATGGTAGTGCATCATCCTTACCTTAGGCTTTATCCTTACCTTTCTTGTTGTTTTCCTTTCTCTTTGATTTAGGAAATGTATGATTTCCCCCTGGTATAGAGGTGAAATCCAAGATGCCTTCTCCCACATCTATGACTGCTCCCAATAGTTTTAGCAGGGATCTTCCGAGTGTGACCTTTCCTGTTCCTTCTTACCTTGTGGAGCTCTCCAGCAGCTGAATCCAATAAATTCCGCGAAGAAAAATTTAGTCCTGCATAGAAGGTTTGGATGATCATCCAAGTAGTCAGTCCATGGGTTGGGCAATTCTTTACCAAAGTTTTCATTCTCTCCCATGCTTGAGCAACATGTTCAGTATCTAATTGCTTAAAATTCATTATGCTACTTCTCAAAGATATAATTTTAGCGGGAGGATAATATCTACCAATAAAAGCATCCTTACATTTAGTCCATGAATCAATACTATTCTTAGGCAAAGATAGCAACCAATCTTTAGCTCTTCCTCTTAATGAGAAAGGAAACACTTTCAATTTAATAATATCACCATCTACATCTTTATACTTTTGCATTTCACAAAGTTCAACAAAATTATTGAGATGGGCAGCAACATCATCGTAACTAACACCGGAAAATTGATCTCTCATAACCAAGTTCAAGTAAAGCAGGTTTAATTTCAAAGAATTCTGCTGTAGTAGCAGGTGGAGCAATAGGTGTGCATAGGAAATCATTATTATTTGCGTTTGTGAAGTCATACAACTTAGTATTTTCAGGGGTATTCATTTTAGCAACAGTAAATAAAGCAAACTAGATAAAGTAAATGCAAGTAACTAATTTTTTTGTGTTTTTGATATAGAGAGCAAGACAGTAAATAAAGTAAAACTAGCAACTAATTTTTTTGTATTTTGATTTAGTGCAGCAAACAAAATAGTAAATAAAATAAAGCAAGACAAAAACAAAGTAAAGAGATTGAGAAGTGGAGACTCCCCTTCCAGCGTGTCTTGATCTCCCCGCAACGGCGCCGTAAAAAGAGCTTGATGGCGTGTAACTCACACGTTCGTTGGGAACCCCAAGAGGAAGGTATGATGCGCACGATAGCAAGTTTTCCCTCGTAAAGAAACCAAGGTTTAATCGAACCAAGAGGGAGCCAAGAAGCACGTTGAAGGTTGATGGTGGCGAAATGTGATGCGGCGCAACAACAGGGATTCCGGCGCCAACGTGGAATCTCGCACAACAAAACCAAAGTACTTTGCCCCAACGAAACAAGTGAGGTTGTCAATCTCACCGGCTTGCCGTAACAAAGGATTAAACGTATCGAGTGGAAGATGTTTGCAAAGAAAACAAGTAAAACACAATTGCAGTAGATTGTATGCTATGTAAAGAATAGGACCGGGGTCCACAGTTCACTAGAGGTGTCTCTCCCATAAGATAAAGCATGTTGGGTGAACAAATTACAGTCGGGCAATTGACAAATAGAGAAGGGCATAACAATGCATGCACATGATATGATAAATATAGTGAGATTTAATTGGGCATTACGAAAAAGTACATAGACCGCCATCCAACTGCATCTATGCCTAAAAAGTCCACCTTCAGAGTTATCATCCGAACCCCATTCAGCATTAAGTTGCTAAGCAACAGTACAATTGCATTAAGTATGGTGCGTAATGTAATCGACAACTACATCCTTAGACATAGAATCAATGTTTTATCCCTAGTGGCAACAAGCACATCACAACCTTAGAACTTTCTCGTCACTCGTCCCGGTGTCAATGAAGGCATGAACCCACTATCGAGCATAAATACTCCCTCTTGGAGTTAAGAGTACAAACTTGGCCGCAGCCTCTACTAATAACGGAGAGCATGCAAGATCATAAACAACACATAAACAATAGATTGATAATCACCATAACATAGTATTCTCTATCCATCGGATCCCGACAAACACAACATATAGTATTACATATAGATGATCTTGATCATGTTAGGCAGCTCACAAGATCCAACAATGAAGCACAACAAGGAGAAGACGACCATCTAGCTACCGCTATGGACCCATGGTCCAGGGGTGAACTACTCACTCATCACTCCGGAGGCGATCATGGCGATGAAGAGTCCTTCGGGAGATGAATCCCCTCTCCGGCAGGGTGCCGGAGGCGATCTCCTGAATCCCCCGAGATGGGATTCGCGGCGGCGGCGTCTCTGGAAGGTTTTCCGTATCGTGGCTCTCGGTACTGGGGGTTTCGCGACGGGGGCTTTAAGTAGGCGAAAGGGCAGGTCAAGAGGCGGCACGAGGGGCCCAGGGGGCAGGCCGGCACGGCCAGGGCTTGGGCCGCGCCGCCCTATCCCCTGGCCACCTCGTGGCCCCACTTCGACTCTCCTTCGGTCTTCTGGAAGCTCCGTGCAAAAATAGGACCCTGGGCGAAGATTTCGTCCAATTCCGAGAATATTTCCTTACTAGGATTTCTGAAACCAAAAACAGCCGAAAACAGCAACTGGCTCTTCGGCATCTCATTAATAGGTTAGTTCCAGAAAATGCATAAATATGACATATAATGTGCATAAAACATGTAGGTATCATCAATAAAGTAGCATGGAACATAAGAAATTATCGATACGTTGGAGACGTATCAAGGTGTCTCTCCAATAAGATAACTAGCATGCTGGGTGATACGTCCAATTTGCATCACTATTTTGTATCATAATTTGCTGTTATTCATTGATATATTTCATATTGGGACACAATACTTATGTTATTTCATCTATTTTGCATGTTTCATCATCATTGGAGGATCAAGCACCGGAGCCGGGATTCTCGCTGGAAAAAGCACCGTCGTAACGCAATATTTCGGAAGATCAACCGTGGAAGGGAATTTCACGTAAATTCCTATTTTTCCGGATGACGGAGGGAGCCGAAGGGGAAGAAGAGAGGGGCCATCGTGGGCCCGGACCATAGGGCGGCGCGGCCCAAGGCCCGGCCGCGCCACCCTATGCTCGGGGGGCCCACGACCCTTTTCGCCTCCTTTTCTTCGCGTACTCCTTCGTCCCGAAAACCTAAGCCGAGAGGGATCCTCACGAAGGGTTACAGCCGCCTCGCGGGGCGGAGAACACCAGAGAGAAAAGAGCTCTCCGGCGGGCAGGAATCCGCCGGGGAAATTCCCTCCCGGAGGGGGAAATCGACGCCATCGCCATCGTCATCGAGCGGGACATCATCTCCATCATCATCATCATCATCTCCACCATCTACACCGCCATCACCACCGCTGCACCTCGTCATCGCTGTAGCAATTCGGGTTAAATCTTGATTGTTTGATAGGGGAAACTTTCCCGGTGTTATTCTATACTTGTTGTAGATGCTATTGAGTGAAACCATTGAACCAAGGTTTATGTTCAGATTGTTATTCATCATCATATCACCTCTGATTGTATTCCATATGATGTCTCGTGAGTAGTTCGTTTAGTTCTTGAGGACATGGGTGAAGTCTAAATGCTAGTAGTGAATTATGGTTGAGTAATATTCAATGTTATGATATTTAAGTTGTGGTGTCATTCTTCTAGTGGTGTCGTGTGAACGTCGACTACACGACACTTCACCATTTATGGGCCTAGGGGAGTGCATCTTGTATTCGGTTGCTAATTGCGGGGTTGCCGGAGTGACGAAACCTAAGCCCCCGTTAGTATATCGATGCAGGAGGGATCGCAGGATCTCGCAGTTTAAGGCTGTGGTTAGATTTATCTTAATTACTTTCTTGTAGTTGCGGATGCTTGCAAGGGGTATAATCACAAGTATGTATTAGTCCTAGGAAGGGCGGTGCATTAGCATAGGTTCACCCACACAACACTTATCAAAACAATGAAGATTAATCAGCTGTATGTAGCGAAAGCACTAGACTAAAATCCCCATGTGTCCTCAGGAACGTTTGGTCATTATAAGTAAACAAACCGGCTTGTCCTTTGTGCTAAAAAGGATTGGGCCACTCGCTGCAATTATTTCTCTCGCATTTTACTTACTCGTACTTTATTTATCCGCAATATCAAAACCCCCGAATACTTGTCCGTGAGCATTTACAGTGAATCCTTCATCGAAACTCGCTTGTCAACACCTTCGCTCCTCGTTGGGTTCGACACTCTTATTTATCGAAAGTACTACGATACACCCCCTATACTTGTGGGTCATCAAGACTATTTTCTCGGCGCCGTTGCCGGGGAGTGAAGCGCTATTGGTAAGTGGACTTGGTAAGGAAATTTACCGTTTGTGCTGATTTTATTTCTCGCTCGCTCGCTATAAATCATTATGGAGAGATCTTCTCTTCAATTTCTATTTGGGAAATCTACTACTACCGCAACGGTAGTGGATGAAGCGCCGTGTGAGGAAGTAGTACCATATAAAATACCTATGAAAATTATTGAACGTGTTATGGATAACCGCTATGAAGGGGATGGAACTGTCCATCCCGGTGATCATTTACTCGTTTTTGCATGAATTATGCGGGTTATTCAAATGTGCAGGTATTTCTATGAATGAAGTTAGGAAGAAACTATTCACTATATCGCTGGCCGGTAAAGCGGCGCACCGGTATAAATTGCTCGAAGAATGGTGATTCTATTGATTGGGAGGACATTGTGCCTTTATTTTATTCCAAATTTTATCCTCCAAGTGAAATTCACAAAGATCGGAACCGCATATATAATTTCTGGCCTCATGATGGAGAGAGTATTGCCCAAGCTTGGGGGAGATTGAAGTCTTTAATGCTCAAATGCCCCATTCATGAGCTTCCTGGTAATGTTATTATTGATAATTTCTATGCAAGACTTTCTTTTCAAGACAAGACCTTGCTGGATACTTCTTGTTCCGGATCATTTACACGCAACAAAGAAGAGTTTAAAAGGGACCTTCTTGATCGGATCCAAGAAAATACCGAAGGATGGGAGAATGACAAAGATAGAGAATCGGGTATAATTTATGATTATAAATGCATTGAAGCTTTTATGGATACCGATAAATTTCGTAATATGAGTGCTACATATGGTCTTGATTCCCAAGTTGTTGCAAATCTTTATAGAGCTTTTGCCTCTCATTATGAACTGCCTAAGAAGAATTTTGATAAGTATCATGAACCGTATAAAGATAAAATTGATTCATCCGTAAACAAATGTGTAGTGGTTGAAACTCGTTGATAATGTTATTCCCGAAGCTTATATTGAAAAAACTCCTTTCCCCGCTAAAATGAAGGAGTACTCGTCATATCTAGTGCAGTTAATAAAAGCGAAAAGAAACCTAAGGAACTCCGAAGAACAAATTAAAATTGAACCCGCTCGTTGCAATAGTTAAAGATCTTGTGACTGAAAATGTGGAGGATGGTCATATTATTTTCTCGTGAAGATGCTTCTAATATTGTTTCACATCCTAATAAATCCAAACAAGTTAGTGTTCCTATGCTATCTCGTTAGAATTGGTGATCATTGCTATTATGGTTTATGTGATATTGGTGCAAGTGTTAGTGCTATTCCTTATGAGCTTTACACGGAGATTATGCACGAAATTGGTTCTTGTGAACTTGAAGATATTGATGTGGTTATTCATCCGGCTAATAGAGAAACTATTTCTCCAATTGGTATTGTTCGAGATGTGGAAGTTCTATGTGGTAAGATTAAATATCCCGCTGACTTTTTGGTACTTGGTTCCGTCGCTAGTGATCATTGTCCTATCATTTTTGGTAGACCTTTTCTAAATACTTGTGGAGCTATTATAGATTGTAAGAAAGAGAAAATTTTGACTAGATTTGTTGGTGAACCTTATGAATTTAACTTTTCTAAATTTACCAAAACTCCTTATAAAACCGACTTGCCTAGTAATGATTTTAAAATGGAGCAAAGTGTGCATCTATTGTTCTTGTTCCTAATAATCCTTTGCAGCAACATTTGGAGAATAGTGAAAGTGAAGCTTTTAGGAAAGAAAGAGATGAGCTTGAGGAAATTTTTCGTCGCCAACCTATTCTCAAGCATGATTTACCGGTGGAAGATTTGGGTACAACACCGCCACCAAAGGAAGATCCTGTTTTTGATTTAAAGCCTTTACCCGATAATCTTAAATATGCTCATATTGATGATAAGAAAATATATCCTGTTATTATTAGTTCTAAGCTTTCGTAAATTGAGGAAGAAAGGTTATTGGAAATATTGAAGAAACACCGAGGAGCTATTGGCTATACTCTTGATGATTTGAAAGGGATTTCTCCTTCTATTTGCCAACATGCTATTAATATGGAAGAAGATGCAAAGCTCGTTGTTGAACATCAACGTCGTCTAATTCCGAAGATGAAAGAGGTGGTAAGGAATGAGGTATTAAAACTCCTTGAAGCTGGTATTATATATCCTATTGCCGATAGTAGATGGGTTAGTCCTGTTCATTGTGTTCCTAAGAAAGGAGGAATGACTCGTTGTGCCTAATGATAATGATGAGCTTATTCCTCAAAGAATAGTTGTAGGTTATAGAATGTGCATTGATTTTCGAAAAGTTAATAAAGTTACCAAGAAAGATCATTACCCTTTACCCTTTATTGATCAAATGTTAGAGAGGTTGTCTAAAAATACTCATTTTTGCTTCCTTGACGGTTATTCTGGGTTTTCACAAATTGCTGTTAAAGCTAAAGATCAAGAGAAAACCACTTTTACTTGTCCTTATGGAACTTATGCTTATAGGCGTATGCCTTTTGGTTTATGTAATGCTCCTGCTACTTTTCAAAGATGCATGTCCTGCTATTTTTCATGGTTTTTGCGAAAGTATTGTAGAGGTGTTCATGGATGATTTTTCTGTCTATGGGAATTCTTTTGATAATTGCTTGCGAAACCTCGATAAAGTTTTGCAGAGATGTGAAGAAACTAACCTTGTTCTTAATTGGGAGAAATGCCACTTTATGGTTAATGAAGGAATTGTATTGGGACATAAAATTTCCGAGAGAGGTATTGAAGTTGATAGAGCTAAAGTTGAAGCAATTGAGAAGATGCCCTATCCAAGGGATGTTAAAGGTATTCGTAGTGTTCTTGGTCATGCTTGGGTTTTATAGGAGATTTATTAAAGATTTCTCTAAAATTTCAAAGCCTCTTACTAATCTTCTTCAAAAAGATGTACCTTTTGTTTTTGATGATGATTGTAAGGAAGCTTTTGAAACTCTAAAGAAAGCCTTAACAATCGCTCCCGTAGTCGAACCGCCCGATTGGAATTTGCCTTTTGAAATTATGTGTGATGCTAGTGATTTTACTGTAGGCGCTGTTCTTGGACAACGGGTAGATAAAAAATTAAATGTTATTCATTATGCTAGTAAAACTCTTGATGTCTGCTCAAAGAAATTATGCTACAACCGAAAAGGAATTGTTAGTCGTAGTCTTTGCTTGTGATAAGTTTAGACCCTATATTGTTGATTCGAAAGTTACAATTCATACTGATCATGCTCGCAATTAGATACCTTATGACAAAGAAAGATGCTAAGCCAAGGCTTATTAGATGGGTACTTCTTTTGCAAGAATTTGATTTACACATTATAGATAGGAAAGGTGCTCGATAATCCTGTTGCCGATAATTTGTCTAGATTGGAAAATATTGCTTATGATCCTCGTTCCCGTTAATGATAGTTTTCCAAATGAACAATTGGCTGTAATAAAGGTGAGCTCGCGAGAGAGCCCTTGGTATGCAGATTATGCTAACTTTATTGTTTCGAAGTATTTGCCTCCAACCTTTTCAGACTTCAAGCAAAGGAGGAAATTCTTTTATGACTTGAGGCATTATTTTTGGGATGACCCACACTTATATAAAGAAGGAGTGGATGGTATTATGCGAAGATGTGTTCCTGAATATGAACAACAGGAGATATTGAATAAATGTCATGGAAGTGTTTATGGAGGACATCACGCTGGAGATAGAACCGCGCAAAAAGTTCTACAATCAGGTTTTTATTGGCCAACACTTTTCAAAGATGCAAGGAAATTTATTTTATCCTGTGATGAATGTCAAAGAGTTGGTAATATCTCCAGACGCAATGAAATGCCTATGAATTATACTCTTGTTATTGAACCATTCGATTGTTGGGGATTCGACTTCATGGGTCCTTTCCCTTCTTCGGACGGTAACACTCATATACTTGTCGCTGTTGATTATGTTACTAAATGGGTAGAAGCTATACCTACAAAAAGTGCTGATGGTGAGACCTCTATAAAAATGCTTGTAGATATTATATTTCCTAGATTTGGAGTACCTAGATATATTATGACCGATGGAGGTTCTCATTTTATTCATGGAGGTTTTAGAAAAACTCTTGCTAAGTATGGTATTAATCATAGAATTGCTTCTGCTTATCATCCTCAAACTAGTGGTCAAGTAGAATTATCAAATAGAGAGATTAAAGCTATCTTAGGTAAGACTGTTAATAAATCTAGAAAGAATTGGCCTAGCAAATTGAAAGAAGCACTTTGGGCTTATAGAACTGCTTATAAAAATCCTATGGGAATGTCACCTTATAAAATGGTTTATGGAAAAGCTTGTCATTTACCTCTAGAACTAGAGCACAAAGCTTATTGGGCTGTTAGAGAATTAAATAAAGACCCTAAATTAGCCGGTAATAAGAGGTTGTTGCAATTAAGTTCTCTAGATGAATGGAGAAGTGAAGCTTATGAAAATGCTAAACTCTTTAAAGAAAAAGTTAAGAAATGGCATGATAGAAGGATCATCAAAAGAGAATTTAATGTTGGAGATCAAGTTCTATTGTATCGGTCTCGTCTCGGATTCTTTGCGGGAAATTACTCTCGAAGTGGGAAGGACCATATGTTGTTGAGGAGGTGTATCGTTTAGGAGCAATTAAAATTAGCTCTCTCCAAGGCAATGCCACACAAGTGGTGAATGGACAAAGACTCAAGCATTATATCTCGGGCGATTCTTATAATGTTGATGTTGATATTATTCAAGTGGAAACACCGGAGGCCTTCATCAAAGGACAAATTGACGATCCGCCGTAACTGGACTTTGAATAGGTAACAGTATAGGTAATAAAAAGTCCGCGTTTACCTTTCCGAACATTATTTCTGCTGTTTTTGGAAAATATGAAAAATTACGGAATCGAAACTGAGTGGAAAAGACGCGCGAGGGCGTGCCACCATAGGCCGGCGCGGCCTGACCTGGGCCCGCGCCGACCTATGGTCTGGCCGCCTCGTCGCCCCTTTCCGACTCTGGTTCGATCTGGAACCTTCCTTTTGTCGTAAAAATATTTGTTATATAATCCCCCGGACCCCTGGAGGTCCGTAATATCGTTTTCTCGTCGTGTTTTGTTTCGAGCTGTTTTCTGCCAGGATTTGCTTCGGATCTAGATCCACCATGTCCTCGTCGGGAACTCAGAAGGACAGTTTCTTTGAGGACGTCGTCAACCCGTACATGAACGAGCTGAAGATGCATCCCAAAGAGTTGCAGCTCGTGGATGGAGAGTTGCAGATCAAAGATGTCCAGGGTCCTAAGGGAGAAGGGAGTTTAGAAGACAGGATGGAGAAATTGGAACAAGAGGTTTTCATCTACAAGAAGATGGCTGAGCGTGAAGTGGATATCTTTCACAAGATTGTGTCTGAACTCATTGATGGGCACAAGAAGGAGACTGCAAAGCTGTGGGACGATATCTTCTCACTTCACGACACCACCAACAAACTCCAAGCTCAACTCTATGATGTTCATAACCAAAACTCGTGAGTATGAAAACAGATTCAAGCGCATAAGTCATGCTCGCTAGTTTCGAGTTCCCGGAGACCAAGATGTCTTTTGTTGATGGAGGGCCTCTTCCATGGAAGTCTGATGACGACAAAGATTCACCATCATCACCGAAGGAGTAATTCATCATCGGTATTGGCATCCCCTTGGTTTGTTCCAAGCTTGGGGGAGTGCCGCGGTATCACATCATCATTACCTTTATCTTTTACTATCAAGTAGTGTCATATCATGAGTAGGGAAGTTATTATATGGAATAGTATGCGATGTGGAAGTATCTCTCTTAGTTAGTTATCTATGTATCCGTTGGTGTGAGTTATCGTTATGGAATATTAATGAGAAGTCTTATCATTTACTTTTTGCACACCTTATTTTAGTTTGCAATCTCCATTATATGATTACTCTTGATATGAGTATTGATATCACTTTGGGAGCATTAAGTAAATCTATTTGGTTTTGGCAAACTTAGCATTGGTCAATAGCAACAACACCCCGATGTTTAATTAGAAGAGAGAAATACACTTAGATACATTACTCTATTATCTCTATGCTTAGTATTCTGAGGTTAAAATTGCTTGTGCTTTTGAGAAAGATGCATGATTGTTTCTATCATATGTATATTTGTTTGTTTCCCCCAACCTTTATGCTTGCTATCAAACCTTGCTAGCCAAAGACCTGTATCGAGAGGGAATGCTTCTCATACATCCATAACCTTAGACTAAACCTATGCCATTTGTGTCCACCATACCTACCTACTACATGGTATTTTCTCGCCATTCCAAGTAAATACTTCATGTGCTACCTTTAAATAATTCAAACTATACTACTCCTTATTTGTGTCAATGTTTAATAGCTCATGAGGAAGTATGTGGTGTTTTATCTTTCAATCTTATTGGGCAACTTTCACCAATGGACTAGCGGCACATCCGCTTATCCGATAACTTTGCAATAAGAGCTGGCAACGGGATTCCCAGTCCCAAATTAATTAATCAAAATAGACACTCCTCCATGGTTTGTGATTGTTGGACGGCACCCGAAGGATTCGGTTAGCCATGGCTTGAGAAAGCAAAGGTGGGGAGGAGTGTCAACATAATAAAACTAAAATAAAAAGGCACTCCTTCATGGTATGAGATTGTTGGCAGGCACCCGAGGATTCGGTTAGCCATGGTTTGTGAAAGAAAGGTTGGAAGGAGTGCCACCCAAAAATAAAAATAAAATGGGAGCCGCTCTTTGAGAGTTTGTCTGGCAAGGGGGTTAGAGTGCCCGCTACCATTCGTTGACAACAACAAACACCGCTCAAAATCTTACTTTTATGCTCTTTATATGATTTCAAAACTTGAAAAGCTCTAGCACATGATTTAATCCCTGCTTCCTCTGCGAAGGGCCTATCTTTTACTTTTATGTTGAGTCGAGTAAACCTATTTCTCTCTATCTCAAGCAAGCAATTGAGTTGTTGTGAACCAATCATTTATGCTATGATTCAGCTTGATCATGTCTTTTATACTTTCTTGTTCAAGTACCAATTTTGTCCGAATGAATATGACTTTGAAGTATTCAATGATTATGAAGAGATTGTCATGCTTAAATATGAAGGCTCAGCTATAAATTCTAATATGAAAGCTTTGCTTAGAAGTACAATCTGTTAGTAGTTCTCTGACCAAGAACAAAGTTTGCCATCACTAATTATGATTTCTTATGCACCTTTACTTGTGATTTCTCTTTACTTATTTCGGGATGAGTTATATGAGGAAGTTGTTTACTAGAATGTCTTGTGTGAATGAATATGATGCTTCTTGTCCGTATTTTATTTATCGACTCTTCACTCCATAAACATGTGGTCTTGTTTATCGAGCTCAGTTTCGCTTGGGGACAAGCGAGGTCTAAGCTTGGGGGAGTTGATACGTCCAATTTGCATCACTATTTTGTATCATAATTTGTCTGTTATTCATTGATATATTTCATATTGGGACACAATACTTATGTTATTTCATCTATTTTGCATGTTTCATCATCATTGGAGGATCAAGCACCGGAGCCGGGATTCTGCTGGAAAAAGCACCGTCGAACGCAATATTTCGGAAGATCAAGCTGTGGAAGGGAATTTCACGTAAATTCCTATTTTTCCGGATGACGGAGGGAGCCGGAAGGGGAAGAAGAGAGGGGCCACTGTGGGCCCGGACCATAGGGCGGCGCGGCCCAAGGCCTGGCCGCGCCACCCTATGCTCAGGGGGCCCACGACCCTTTTCGCCTCCTTTTCTTCGCGTACTCCTTCGTCCCGAAAACCTAAGCCGGAGAGGGATCCTCACGAAGGGTTACAGCCGCCTCGCGGGGCGGAGAACACCAGAGAGAAAAGAGCTCTCCGGCGGGCAGGAATCCGCCGGGGAAATTCCCTCCCGGAGGGGGAAATCGACGCCATCGCCATCGTCATCGAGCGGGACATCATCTCCATCATCATCATCATCATCATCTCCACCATCTACACCGCCATCACCACCGCTGCACCTCGTCATCGCTGTAGCAATTCGGGTTAAATCTTGATTGTTTGATAGGGGAAACTCTCCCGGTGTTATTCTATACTTGTTGTAGATGCTATTGAGTGAAACCATTGAACCAAGGTTTATGTTCAGATTGTTATTCATCATCATATCACCTCTGATTGTATTCCATATGATGTCTCGTGAGTAGTTCGTTTAGTTCTTGAGGACATGGGTGAAGTCTAAATGCTAGTAGTGAATTATGGTTGAGTAATATTCAATGTTATGATATTTAAGTTGTGGTGTCATTCTTCTAGTGGTGTCGTGTGAACGTCGACTACACGACACTTCACCATTTATGGGCCTAGGGGAGTGCATCTTGTATTCGGTTGCTAATTGCGGGGTTGCCGGAGTGACGAAACCTAAGCCCCCGTTAGTATATCGATGCGGGAGGGATCGCAGGATCTCGAGTTTAAGGTCGTGGTTAGATTTATCTTAATTACTTTCTTGTAGTTGCGGATGCTTGCAAGGGGTATAATCACAAGTATGTATTAGTCCTAGGAAGGGCGGTGCATTAGCATAGGTTCACCCACACAACACTTATCAAAACAATGAAGATTAATCAGTCTGTATGTAGCGAAAGCACTAGACTAAAATCCCCATGTGTCCTCAGGAACGTTTGGTCATTATAAGTAAACAAACCGGCTTGTCCTTTGTGCTAAAAAGGATTGGGCCACTCGCTGCAATTATTTCTCTCGCATTTTACTTACTCGTACTTTATTTATCTGCAATATCAAAACCCCCTGAATACTTGTCTGTGAGCATTTACGGTGAATCCTTCATCGAAACTGCTTGTCAACACCTTCTGCTCCTCGTTGGGTTCGACACTCTTATTTATCGAAAGTACTACGATACACCCCCTATACTTGTGGGTCATCACTGGGTGAACAAATTACAGGCGAGCAATTGACAAATAAAGATTCAATACATATCAACGATGATTACTAAGTGATTTAATCAGGACATTACGACAAAGTACATAGACCGCTATCCAGCATGCATCTATGCCTAAATAATCCACCTTCAGGTTATCATCCGAACCCCTTCCGGTATTAAGTTGTAAACAACAGATAATTGCATTAAGTATGGTGCGTAATGTAATCAACACAAATATCCTTAGATAAAGCATCAATGTTTTATCCCTAGTAGCAAGAGCACATCCACAACCTTAGAACTTTCTGTCACTGTCCCAGATTAAATGGAGGCATGAACCCACTATCGAGCATAATTACTCCCTCTTGGAGTTACAAGTATCAACTTGGCCAGAGCCTCTACTAGCAACGGAGAGCATGCAAGAACATAAACAACACATATATTATAGATTGATACTCAACTTAACATAATATTCTCTATTCATCGGATCTCGCCAAACACAACATGTAGCATTACAAATAGATGATCTTGATCATGTTAGGCAGCTCACAAGATCTATAACAATGAAAGCACAAGCGGAGAAGACAACCATCTAGCTACTGCTATGGACCCATAGTCCAAGGATGAACTACTCATGCATCAATCCGGAGGCGGGCATGATGATGTAGAGCCCCTCCGGTGATGATTCCCCTCTCCGGCAGGGTGCCGGAGGCGATCTCCTGAATCCCCCGAGATGGGATTCGCGATGGCGGCGTCTCTGGAAGGTTTTCCGTATCGTGGCTCTCGGTACAGGTAGTTTCGCGACAGAGGCTTTAAGTAGGCAGAAGGGTAGGTCAGGGGGCGACGCGAGGGGCCCACACACTAGGGCCGCGCGGCCAGGGCCTGGGCCGCGCCGCCCTGGGGTGTGGCCACCTCGTGGCCCCACTTCGTCTCCCTTTCGGTCTTCTGGAAGCTTCGTGTAAAAATAGGCCCTGGGCGTTGATTTCGTCCAATTCCGAGAATATTTCCTTACTAGGATATATTTCTGAAACCAAAAACAGCAGAAAACAGCAACTGGCACTTCGGCATCTTGTTAATAGGTTAGTGCCGGAAAATGTATAATAATGTTGTAAAGTATGTATAAAACATTCAAGTATTGTAATAAAAGTAGCATGGAACATAAGAAATTATAGGTACGTTTGCGACGTATCAAGCATCCCCAAGCTTAGTTCCTACTCGTCCTCGAGTAGGTAAACGATAACACAAATAATTTCTGAAGTGACATGCTACCAACATAATCTTGATCAACATTATTGTAAAGCATATGAGATGAATGGAGTGATCTGAACAAAAGATTGCTAACAAAGATAATGACTAAACAAATGAATCATATAGCAAAACTTTTCATGAATAGTACTTTCAAACAAGTATCAATAAGACTTGCATAAGAGCTAACTCATAAGCAATAAATTCTAAGTAGAATGCATTGAAGCAACACAAAGGATGATTAAGTTTCAGCGATTGCTTTCAACTTGTAACATGTATATCTCATGGATATTTGTCAACATAAAGTAATATAACAAGTGCAATAAGTAAACATGTAAGAATCAATGCACACAGTTAACACAAGTGTTTGCTTCTAAGATAGAAAGAAGTAGGTAAACTGACTCAACAATAAAGTAAAAGAATGGCCCTTCGCAGACGGAAGCATGGATTACTATTTTTGTGCTAGAGCTTTTTGTTTTGAAAACATAGAAACAATTTTGTCAACGGTAGTAATAATTCATATGTGCTATGCATAATACTTCCTACAAGTTGCATGTCTCATGCATAGAGTACTAATAGTGCTCGCACCTTGTCCTACTTATCTCGGAAACACGGATTCTCATCGCATAACATATGTTTCAACCAAGTGTCACAAAGGGGTACCTCTATGCCGCCTATACAAAGGTCTAAGGAGAAAGCACGCATTGGATTTCTCGCTTTTGATTATTCTCAACTTAGACATCCATACCGGGACAACATAGACAATAGATAATGGACTCCTCTTTTTTAATGCTTAAGCATTCAACAACAGTTAATATTCTCATAAGAGATTGAGGTTGTATGTCCAAACTGAAACTTCCACCCATATACATGGCTTTAGTTAGCGGCCCAATGTTCTTCTCTAACATATGCATACTCAAACCATTTGATCGTGAAGTCCACTTACTTCAGACAAGACGAGCATGCATAGCATCTCACATGATATCCAACAAAGATAAAGTTGATGGCGTCCCCGAGAAAACATGGTTACCGCTCAACAAGCAACTTATAAGAATTAAGACACATAACTACATATTCATCACCACAATAGTTTTTAAGCTATTCGTCCCATGAGCTATATATTGTAGAGGTAAAGGAATGAAATTTTAAAGGTAGCACTCAAGTAATTTACTTTGGAATGGCAGAAAAATACCACATAGTAGGTAGATATGGTGGACACAAATGGCATGGAGTTTGGCTCAAGGTGTTTGGATGCACGAGAAGCATTTCCTCTCAGTACAAAGTTTGGGCTAGCAAGGTTGTTTGAAGCAAACACAAGTATGAACAGGTACAGCAAAACTCACACAAGAACATATTGCAAGCATTATAAGGCTCTACACTGTCTTCCTTGTTGTTCAAACACTTTACCCGAAAGTATCTAGACTTAGAGAGAACAATCATGCAAACCAAATTAAACAAGCTCTACGGTAGTTCTTCATCAATAGATTAAACTACATGATGCAAGAGCTTAAACATGATCTATGAGAGCTCAAACAATTGCCAAGTTGCCAAACCATATGCAGCATTTTCCGATTCGAACCAAATAGCAATTTAACGAAGCAATTTCAGACTTCGCCATGAACATTAAAGCACAATTAAGAACACAAGTGTTCCATAAGAAAAAGCGGAGCGTAATATCTCCAATATAAGAATGGCGGGATCCAACTTTATTCAAAACAAAACAAAAATAAAAACAAACCGACGCTCCAAGTAAAGAACATAAGAATGTGACGGAATAAAAATATAGTTTCACTAGAAGTGACCTGATAATGTTGTCGATGAAGAAGGGGATGACTTGGGCATCCCCAAGCTTAGACGCTTGAGTCTTCTTAAAATATGCAGGGATGAACCACCGGGGCATCCCCAAGCTTAGACCTTTCACTCTTCTTGATCATAGTATATCATCCTCTTCTCTTGACCCTTGAAAACTTTCTTCACACAAACTTCAAGCAAATTCATTAGAGGGTTAGTGCATAACCAAAAAATTCACATATTCAGAGGTGACACAATCATTCTTAACACTTCTGGACATTGCACAAAGCTTCTTAAAGTTAATGGAACAAAGAAACTCATTCAACGTAGCAAAAGCGGCAATGCGAAATAAAAGACAGAATCTATCAAAAACAGAACAGTCTGTAAAGATGCATCTGGAAGGGGCACTTAACTTGCTCAAATGGAAAAACTCAAAACTAATGAAAGTTGCGTACATATCTGAGGATCATGCTCGTAAATTTGCAGATTTTTCGATTTTTTTACAGAGACTTCTGCGAGAATTCGTGACATACAGCAATGCTGTTTCTGCGCAGCGATCCCAAATATAGCATCAACTTTAGCATAAAAACTTTACTTGGCACAAAAACATGATAAGGAGAGGTTGCTACAGTAGTAAACAACTTCCAAGACTCAACAATACAGTAAATAAAATAAAACATGGGTTATCTCCCAAGAAGTGCTTTTCTTTAACGCCTTTCAGCTAGGCGCAGAAAGTGCAAATCAAGTAACATCAAGAGATGGAGCATCAACATCATAGTTTTTCTTGCAAACACAACTTGTTGTAGAGGGTACTTTAGGTGCTCCATTATCTAAATTTTCTATGGTGGTGCTAGGGGTTTTAGAAGTTTTAGGCCTATAATAATTCTTTTGTTTAGGCACCTTAGAGGCATACATGAATTTTTGCTCTTTACCCACATAAGCTTTCTCCTTATACTTGAGAGAAGAAAAGGTTGAACGCAAGGTTCCCATAGCTTTTTCAAGTTCATCAATCCTATTGGTTTGATTATCCTGGACAACACAAATTCCTAGGACACTAATTCTTTCATCAATTCCTCCTAAGGACTTATCAAGTTCATTAGTTTTATCAAGTAGCATTCCCAATTTAGTTTCAACACTTGGAAAATTTTTCTCTATGGTTTCCAATTTTTTCATAACATCCTCAAGAGAGATTTCAATTTTAACTTCATTAACAGGTCGTATTCCAACTAGACTCTCAATGATGCAGCCTAGCTTCTAAAGCAGGAGTACCTAGGAAATTACCTCCCGAAAGAGTATCAAGAACATACCTATTCCAACTAGATAAACCAACATAAAAGTTCCTAAGAAGGATAGTAGTGGAGTGTTTCTTAATGCACCTATGATTAGCATTACTAATTCTGTACCAAGCATCTTTAAAACTTTCTCCACCTTGTTGCTTAAAAGAACGAACTTCAACTTCAGGATTACTCATTTTAGTAGTAAAGTAAACTAGGCAAATAAAGTAAAGACAAGTAACTAATTTTTTTGTGTTTTTGATATAGAGAACAAGACAGTAAATAAAGTAAAGCTAGCAACTAATTTTTGTGTGTTTTGTTTAAGTGCAGCAAACAAAGTAGTAAATAAAATAAAGCAAGACAAAAACAAAGTAAAGAGATTGGAAGTGGAGACTCCCCTTGCAGCATGTCTTGATCTCCCCGGCAATGGCGCCAGAAAAAATATGCTTGATGCGCGTAGATGTACACGTCCGTTGGGAACCCCAAGAGGAAGGTGTGATGCGCACAGCAGTAAGTTTTCCCTCAGAAAGAAACCAAGGTTATCGAACCAGTAGGAGCCAAGAAGCACGTGAAGGTTGTTGGTGGAGGAGTGTAGTGCGGCGCAACACCGGTGAAACCGGCGCCAACGTGGAACCTGCACAACACAATCAAAGTACTTTGCCCCAACGTAACAGCTGAGGTTGTCAATCTCACCGGCTTGCTGAAAACAAAGGATTAAACGTATCGAGTGGAAGATGGTGTTTGTTTGCAAAGAACAGTAAAAGCAGTAGAATGTATTCAGATGTAAAAGAATGGACCGGGGTCCACAGTTCACTAGAGGTGTCTCTCCAGTAAGATAACTAGCATGATGGGTGAACAAATTACAGGCGAGCAATTGACAAATAAAGATTCAATACATATCAACGATGATTACTATGTGATTTAATCAGGGCATTACGACAAAGTACATAGACCGCTATCCAGACATGCATCTATGCCTAAATAATCCACCTTCGGGTTATCATCCGAACCCCTTCCGGTATTAAGTTGTAAACAACGTGATAATTGCATTAAGTATGGTGCGTAATGTAATCAACACAAATATCCTTAGATAAAGCATCAATGTTTTATCCCTAGTAGCAACAAGCACATCCACAACCTTAGAACTTTCTCGTCACTCGTCCCAGATTAAATGGAGGCATGAACCCACTATCGAGCATAATTACTCCCTCTCGGAGTTACAAGTATCAACTTGGCCGAGCCTCTACTAGCAACGGAGAGCATGCAAGAACATAAACAACACATATATGATAGATTGATAATCAACTTAACATAATATTCTCTATTCATCGGATCTCGCCAAACACAACATGTAGCATTACAAATAGATGATCTTGATCATGTTAGGCAGCTCACAAGATCTATAACAATGAAAGCACAAGCGGAGAAGACAACCATCTAGCTACCGCTATGGACCCATAGTCCAAGGATGAACTACTCACGCATCAATCCGGAGGCGGGCATGATGATGTAGAGCCCCTCCGGTGATGATTCCCCTCTCCGGCAGGGTGCCGGAGGCGATCTCCTGAATCCCCCGAGATGGGATTCGCGACGGCGCCATCTCTGGAAGGTTTTCCGTATCGTGGCTCTCGGTACAGGGGGTTTCGCGACGGAGGCTTTAAGTAGGCGGAAGGGTAGGTCAGGGGTCGACGCGAGGGGCCCACACACTAGGGCCGCGCGGCCAGGGCCTGGGCCGCTCCGCCCTGGTGTGTGGCCACCTCGTGGCCCCACTTCGTCTCCCTTTCGGTCTTCTGGAAGCTTCGTGTAAAAATAGGCCCCTGGGCGTTGATTTCGTCCAATTCCGAGAATATTTCCTTACTAGGATTTCTGAAACCAAAAACAGCAGAAAACAACAACTGGCACTTCGGCATCTTGTTAATAGGTTAGTGCCGCAAAATGTATAATAATGCTGTAAAGTATGTATAAAACATTCAAGTATTGTAATAAAAGTAGCATGGAACATAAGAAATTATAGATACGTTTGCGACGTATCAGTGAGCATGCTTAGTTGGTTCATGTGAGGTATATGTCATTTAATGAAAGTCTAGTAGTTCATGATCTCTCATGATTAGTTCCAATTTATTAATACTGAGTAGCATGTCATGGATATTTGCTTGCATTGTTTTATTCATAGATCAATATGACATTGTGGTATCCTCCTCTGAATAATTCACTTGAATCGACTTGGCACATGCTCACGCATGCATATGACTAAACAAAAGTCAATTAAGCCTCAATGATTTACTTTGCTTCAAAGTTCTTGTATCACTTTTATGCCTCCGCTAATTTTATTTTGTCGCAAGCATGATTATGATAGTTAATGTTCTCTTGATTGTCGCTTCCCAGTCTATTGCTAGCCTTCACTTGTACTGAGCGGGAACGCTGCTCGTGCTTCCAAACACCTGAAACCAAGTTGTTCCAAAGTGTCCACCATAAATACCTATGCATGGCATTTCAAACCATTCCAAGTAAATTCTCATGTGCTACCTTTAAACCTTCAAACTACTTCCCAATTTGTGTTAATGTTTTATAGCTCATGAGGAAATATGTGGTGTTTTATATTTCAACCTTGTCATTTACTCCGGACAGACTTTCACTAATGGACTAGTGGCACATCCGCTTATCCAATAAATTTGCAAAAAGAGCTGGCAACGGGGTTCCCAACCCCAATTAATCAACCTTCATTAATAATTCTCTTCACGTGTTTTGCTCTGATTCATCAGTAAGCAACTTAACATGCAAATAGACACTTCCACATGGTATGTGAATGTTGGAAGGCACCCGAGGATTCAGTTAGCCATGGCTTGTGTAAGCAAAGGTTGGGGGGAGTGTCATCCATAATGAAACTAAAATACATGTGTAAACAAAAGAGAAGAGGGATGATCTACCTTGCTGGTAGAGATAACGTCCTTCATGGGAGCCGCTCTTGAGAGTCTGGTTGGCGAGGTGGTTAGAGTACCCACTATCATTCGTTGACAACAACAAACACCTCTCAAAATAATTTTACTTCTGTCTTTGAAAAATGAAAAGCTCTAGCACATGTTAATCCCTGCTTCCCTCTCGCGAAGGGTCAATCTTTTACTTCTATGTTGAGTCACCATCCTTTCTTTGAGCACTTTCTTGAGAGCATAACTCGTCATTCTTAGTATAATATGCTTGTCCCAAAATATGATCAGTCTGTGGTATAACTTTGATGCTTTTATCTTTGACAAATTTACATCTAGTCTTTCTATGAACTTCGGAGGTGCCTCGGGCATTTATGTTTTGCTACAAATACGAGGCAAGCGAGATACCACTTTATCATATCCTTCTATGAATATTGCAATCCTCGCTTATTGAAGTGTTTCATGATGCTTGTTATTAGTTTGTTGGTATCTTTTTTATGATTGACACGAGTTACTAGATGACTTTATTTGCATGTACCTTATTATGAATTGCTTAAGCACTTGCCATATCATGAGAATATTTACATCATATGAACAAATGTGTTCGTGAAAGTTCTTTTATCGCACTCGGTTGTTAACCGAATTGCTTGAGGACAAGCAATAAGCTAAGCTTGGGGGGAGTTGATACGTCCAAAACGTATCTACTTTCCCAAACACTTTTGCTATTGTTTTGCCTCTAATTTGTGTATTTTGGATACAACTAACACGGACTAACGCTGTTTTCTTTTCGAGGGTACGCCAAAGGCGTACCAGATCTTTATAGAAGGCAAGAAAAGTTTTTGTACAAGAACCAAAACTACGCCGCGAACGGCGCAGCTGGTGAACTCCCCACGCACACACTATGAACTACTCTCGCGGCATATCTGAACTCCCTCCGACTTTGGCAGTTTTCCAAAGTTTGAACTCCGCCTTGATCTTTTCAATCAATTGATGGGGGCTGCAATGGCCTCGTGTTGTGAAATACTCTTGCATTACGCTGCTTCCAAATCGACCAAGCCGATAGGATGACCAAGGTGTCAAAGCTCGTCCTATCTCTCTTCCTAACCGAGTCTCCTAGCGGTCTCCCACCAAGATTCCAACGTGCAATCTGTGGTTGGCTCCGTGATGTTTAGCCCAGCCGCGATGAGACAACCAAACCAAACTTGTCTGGCATATGGGCATTGCACCAACACGTGGTTCACCGTATCTTCATCCTGTAAACATGAGAAGCAAGCCTCAGTATGATCTTGCAGCCCATGCCTCCATCTTCTATCCGAAGTCCAAAGACGGTTTCTGAGAGCAAGCCAAGCAAAGATTTTGCACTTGAGCGGCGCAAATGATTTCCAAAGTGGCTCATGCATGTTGAACTCGATTCCTCCTTGGCAAAGCAGGTTGTATGTGTCCTTAGCCGTGTAATTCCCTGAAGTGGATCCGATCCAAATGAAAGAATCTGGTTGTTGGGTGTTCCTTTGGAGCCCTTCCAACTCCTCCCACAACCTGATGCATTGCGCGCATCCCTCGACTGTCAAGCTCATCTCGATGTCTGAAATCCAGGTGTTCTCCAAAAGGGCCTGCGCAACCGTTCTGGTGTTCCTCTTCCTCGAAGGAACCAGCTGCACAACCAAAGGTGCAATATCCTCCACCGCTCTTCCATTGATCCATCTATCGCGCCAAAACCATACTTTCGAGCCGTCGCCTGCTGTAATCTTGGTAAGGCTCTGAAAGACCTTGCTAGCCTCCGTGTCATGCATCATCTTCAGACCTTGCCAAGGGCGGCTCGGGTCTGTCCTCTGCAACCATTCCCAACGAACTCTCAAAGCCAGACCATGCAGCCGAAGATCTTTCACTCCCAAACCTCCTAGGTGGGTTGGTTTGCAAATGTTGTCCCATGCCACGAGACACTGACCACCATTAGCTTGCTTCTTCCCAACCCAGAAGAACCCTCTGATGTATTTAACCACCTCCTCTAGGAGCCAAGCCGGAGGCTCCGCAACCAAAATGTGATGAATTGGACGTGCCGAGATGACCGTCTTGATGAGCGTTAGCCTTCCTGCCCTCGCAATGAGACCTCTCTCGCCAAGCTGGTAGAAAGTGCACCACCGAGTCCAATAATGGCTGCCACTCCGCCCTTGTGAGAGGCCTAAGGGCGAGCTGTAGACCAAGGTACCTTATAGGGAAGTTTGTCACCTGACAGCCTAGTGTGCTTCGAACCAGATCCTCCTCCTCCTCCGTTCCTCTAATCAACGTCGCGGTTGTTTTCTGATAATTCACCTTGAGGCCGGAGGCTTCTCCAAAGATCTGCAGCATCTCCTTGACCGCCCATAACTCCTCTCTGACCGGGCTCAGGAACATCACCACGTCGTCAGCATATATGGAAATCCTCTGCAGGGGCAGGATACCCGTCAAATTCCTCAAAATCTAACGCTGTTTTCAGCAGAATTGCTCTGGTGTCTCGTTTTTGTGCAGAAATCCAACTTTCAGGAAAATCCTCAGAATTTATGCGAAAGGTCCTATTTTCCCAGAATATTGACGGAGCCAGAAGGGCAAGCCAGGTGGGGGCCCGAGGCCCCCACACACTAGGCCGGCGCGGCCCAGGAGGGGGGCGCGCCGCCTTGTTGTGTGGGCGCCTCGGCGGCCCCCCGACGCTCCCCTTTCGACTACATATGCCTTTCGACCTAAAAACGCCAGGGGTTCGACCATATTTCCAGAAACCATCCAGTACGCCGCCGCCATCGCGAAACTCCGCCTCGGGACCAGAAACTCCGTTCTGGCACTCCGCCGGGACGGGGAATTGGATGGGATCTTCACCGCCATCACCACCGACGCCTCTCCATCGACCAACCATGTTTCCCCCATCCATGTGTGAGTAATTCCCCCGCTGTAGGCTTAAGGGGATGGTAGGAATTGGATGAGATTGATCATGTAATAGTCACAAGATTGTTAGGGCATGGTGCCTAGTATCCGTAGATGTTACTTTTATGATATTGTTGCAACTTGTTATGCTTAATGCTTGTCACTAGGGCCCGAGTGCCATGATCTCAGATCTGAACATGTTATTGTTTCATCATGATATGCATTGTTTTATGATCTTACCTGCAAGTTGTATACACACGTTGCTGTCCGGAACCCGAGGCCCCAAAGTGACAGAAATTGGGACAAACGGAGGGGAAGGCGTTGATGTGAGGATCACATGTGTTCACGGAGTGTTAATGCTTTGCTCCGGTACTCTATTAAAAGGAGTACCTTAATTTCCAGTAGTTTCCCTAGAGGCCCGGCTGCCACCGGCTGGTAGGACAAAAGATGTTGTGCAAGTTTCTCATTGCGAGCACGTACGACTATATATGGAACACATGCCTATTGATTGATTAGTACTTGGATACCGCTTTATTATTACCTGCAAATGCCCTACCATGATTGTTACATGAATTCTCTCATCCATGCAACGCCCGTTCATCCGTCCCTGTGCCTACAGTATTTTAATCCTGCTGTCTTTATTTCACTGCTGCTGTTATTTCACTATTCCTACTGCTATAAAACTGTTGCTACTGATAATATCTTGCGAGCAAGTCTGTTTCCAGGTGCAGCTGAATTGACAACTCCGCTGTTAAGGCTTACAATTAAGTATTCTTTGTCTCCCCTTGTGTCGAATCAATAAATTGGGTAATACTTCCCTCGAAGACTGTTGTGATCCCCTATACTTGTGGGTCATCAAGCACACGCAGACGAACAAAACCGCCTGCCCTCACGCCGCGTCCGCCTCCGTACGTGTCCATGGCGACCTCGCCTGATCTCCCTATGTCTCCTTTGGTTGGATTGTCCTCGCCCTGTCGACCCCACTCCTGAACCCCCAACTCCTCCCCTCGACCCTCCTTCCCAATCCCCTTCCTACCCGCACCGCGATTCCATGTCGTGCGCTTTCAGCGGCTGCTCCGCCCAGCGCCTGATACGTCTCCAACGTATCTATAATTTCTGATGTTCCATGCTAGTTTTACGACAATACCTACATGTTTTGTTCACACTTTATGATGTTTTGATGCATTTTCCGGAACTAACCTATTAACAAGATGCCGAAGTGCCAGTTCCTCTTTTCTGCTATTTTTGGTTCCAGAAATCCTACAAAGGAAATGTTCTCGGAATCGGACGAAATCAACGCCCAGGACCTTATTTTCCCCGGAAGCTTCCAGAGAGCCAGAGAGGCGCCAGAGGGGTGCCCTGGGGGCCCCACCCCACATGGCGGCGCGGCTAGAGGGGGGGCGCCAGGCTATGGTGTGGCCCCACCAGGGCTCCTTCGAGGCCGCCTCTTCGCCTATATAATCTCTTCGCCTCGAAAACCCTAAAAACATAAGCCACGATACGAGAAAAGTTCCAGAGCCGCCGCCATCGCGAAGCCAAGATTCGGGGGACAGAAGTCTCTGTTCCGGCACGCCGCCGGGACGGGGAATTGCCCCCGGAAGGCATCTCCATCGACACCACCGCCATCTCCATCGACGCTGCTGTCTCCCATGATGAGGAGGGAGTAGTTCTCCCTCGAGGCTAAGGGCTCTACCGGTAGCTATGTGGTTAATCTCTCTCTCATGTACCCCAATACAATGATCTCATGAATTGCTTTGCATGATTGAGATCCATATGATGAGCTTTGTATCACTATTAGTCTATGTGCTACTCATGTGATGTTATTAAAGTAGTCTATTCCTCCTTCATGATGTAATGGTGACAGTGTGTGCATCGTGTAGTTCTTGGCGTAGGTTATGATCATAATCTCTTGTAGGTTATGGAGTTAATTATTACTATGATAGTATTGATGTGATCTATTCCCCCTTCATAGTGTAATGGTGACAGTGTGTATGCTATGTTAGTACTCGGTCTAAATTGCAAAGATCTATTATGCTCTAAAGGTTACTTAAATATGAATGCCGAATGTTGTGGCGCTTGTTAACTCCGGCTTGAGGGAGCTCTTGTAGCCCTACACAATGAATGGTGTTTATTATCAAATAAGAGTATATGTAGCACACATAAGGAAAAGTTATTTATTTATTATGTGATCAATGTTGAGAGTGTCCACAAGTGAAAGTATGATCCCAGGCCTTGTTTCCAAATACTGCAAACATCGCTTGTTTACTGTTTTACTGCATCTTTACTTCCTGCAATATTACCACCATCTATACCACCTGTGTTTTACTATCTCTTCGCCGAACTAGTGCACCTATACATCCGACAAGTGTATTAGGTGTGTTGGGGACACAAGAGACTTCTTGTATCTTAATTGCAGGGTTGCTTGAGAGGACTATCTTTGACCTCTACCTCCCTGAGTTCGATAAACCTTGGGTGATTCACTTAAGGGAAACTTGCTGCTGTTCTACAAACCTCTGCTCTTGGAGGCCCAACCTTGTCTACAAGAATAGAAGCACACGTAGACATCAGCGCCTCACTCCCGTCGCCTTCCTACATAGCTGACGGCTGCACACCACCTCCACCGGCCAGTGCCCATGCGAAGGTACAAATTGAGATGTACTTTAAATTTTAGATGTCCATTACTCTGCACTTATGATTAATAATATTGATTCATTGAGAATTTCTTATTGATAATTAGTAATGAGAAACAAGAGAAGACGTAGTCTATTTTTAACAAACTAAAATATAACAAGATGAAGAATCTGTTGAACATACATCTGGTCCTGATGCTCTATTGTTGGTGGAATTTGTAAATCAAAGGCAAGAAATCAGATGCAAAATGAAGAAAAGCAAGAAAATCCTGGTAACCAAGAAGAAAACCATTTCTCTAGCTAGTTATTGGTCATACTATTTAGTTATCTTTTGGTCATTATCTGTATTTTTTTTGGAGCATCAAAACTTACCTTTTCACTACTGTGGTATATTCGAACCACTTATATTTGTTGTATTTGTGTGGACATAATCATCATGGCATTGCCATCTAATAGTATCTTACATATGTTTGATGCCATGTCCATTTTTATGTTTAATTGCTTAGTTTTTATGGAATTTGCCCCCTCTTGTGCTTTGTTCACGCTCCGCCACTGATGCTAAGCATGGATAGGTAAGGTTGATGTCCCTAAGGATTGGAACTAGGGTTTACATTTGGTTAACCCTATTTGATCATCTAAGTCTGATGAAGATGAACACATGGGATTCCCATCTCTTATTAGTGATAGGTCTTCTATATTTTATGTGGACATGACAAGTATCTAGGTTCTATATGGTTCTATGATTTAAAAGAAAGTAGGATGATCACATGGTATAACCTAGGGTTTAGGTTTAGGACAAATTAGGGTTCATATGGATTAATGAAGCTAGAGTTCCTAATTGAAGTAGGGTTTTAGGTTTCACATGAAATTATGGAACTACTATTTTATGTATAATGGAACTAGGGTATCCTAATCTACCATATAGTTCTTAAGGTAATAACTTCATTATAAGGTTGAAGTTATTAATCACTTTAAAAATAAACATAAGATTGGATTTGGCATTTTACTATTTTTAAAGAATTAATAAATAAGGTAATTATTATTTAGGGTTTAAATCCTTCTAATAAGGATTTAACAAATTAACAAATAAAGAAGATTAGTTTTAATGTTTTCTTTATTTATTTACTGGTTTTTATTTAATATGGAAAGTTTTCCTAATTATTGAATTTTTTATTCAATTCAGAATAGAAGAAAAGGTTTAATTAATAGGTATTTAAATAATTAATTTTTTATTAAAAATAAAAAAATCATATTTATTTTTATTGGATAGATTTTATTTTTATAAGAAGTTTGATATCTTATTTATATTTTTCTGAGTTATAATGAATTTTCTAAATATCTGCAAAGTTTCAGTAATTATTGAATTTGAATTAAAACTGAAATTTACTAAACGCACCAAGGCTACTGCTACCCAGGGTCACTGACGAGTGGGCCAATGCCCCGTCAGCTGCCACGGTGGCTTTGACTGGGTCAAAATAGGCGACGTGGCTGTGGTGGTCACTGCCGGCGAGCCAGTCGTCGACGGTGGCGGTGCTGTGGTGCTCCCGCGGACGGGGAGACTAGCCTATTCTATCCGCGACACTATGGGGAGCCTAATGGTGGCGGCGCCGCTGGCCAATCGTCACCGGAGCTTCGCCGGCGACGAGGCCGAGCGGAGGCGAGTGCAGATGCATGCCGGCAGAGAGCTACGGAGCGAGAGGGAGATGGGGAGGTAGCTCAGGAGGATCCCCGGCTTACCAGGAGCGCGATGTTGTGCTCAGCTGGTGCAGAGATGGCCGGACGGGGAGACGGCGGTCACGACGGTGCTCGGCCGTTGTGGGGAAGACGGGCTCGATACGGTCGATTTTGACCTCCTCGGCTCGATTTCTTGCGCCAGATGAAGGAGTCGAGGATGGCGGTGATGATAGCACCCACGGCGAGGTATGGGGATGCCCCAATCAGCGGCGGTGACGGTGGCCGGGGTGAGCTAGGGGTTCGAATTGGGACGGAGAGAAAAGGAAAAACGACGCTAGATTTCGGCCAGGTATTTATACGGCTCCTCTCGGTCGATGGTGTTCGTGGGAGTCAACACTGGCGGCCGGGACGTGGAGCTCGCCTTCGCCGTGGCGTTCTCCTGTGCGTCGACGGTGGCGAAGACGAAGACGAGTACTTCGTCTCCAGTCTTATCCTCCCCGAAGCGTTATGTTGGGCTGGTTCTAGTGATGGCCTGGGCCGAGCGTTGGGCTGCTGCCAGGTCGTTTGCTGGGCTGCGACGGCCAGGTAAGTCTCTTCTCTCCTTTTCTTTTTTGTTTTTCTTTTCTGTTTTCAATTTCACTTATTGAATTCAAATTTTGAATTCAATTCTATTTGCTGATATTTGGAATTGTTTTAGTTTGGCAATCATCTCCTAACTATTAATTACAACTTTGAGACATGCTCTTTTGATTTTTTATATAGTGATAAATTCAACATACATAATATTTTTGAATAAGTATGTCAACAAATATAATTTCCATTCTCTTTCTTTTGAGATTCAACATATTTTTTATATTACTTATAATAATAGATGATATGTTTACTTTATTTTATCCAGAAAGAATTGATTAATGAATTGTGATATTATTGCTTAGTTTCTTATTTTAGAATATGATTTCATGTGA
The DNA here is from genome assembly GCF_022539505.1 of Lolium rigidum. Classification (NCBI taxonomy): domain Eukaryota; kingdom Viridiplantae; phylum Streptophyta; class Magnoliopsida; order Poales; family Poaceae; genus Lolium; species Lolium rigidum. Next base: position 175,745 of record NW_025899960.1, on the reverse strand, counting down.
ACACTCATTTATTAAGGCATTGTAAGGTTTATCTTAATCCTATTTCAAAGTTAATACTAGTATTATCTTTTAATAACACCTTAAAATACTTAGAGTAGGTATTCCTCTCATCATGGTTTGGTCTTGGTTATAATGATAAGTGGTTGATCACCACACATGGGTTTAAGTAAAGGGTTTAGCACTAGGTGCTTCTTATGTTCAATAATTGAAGCATAAGATTTAATTAGTGAGAATTTCTAGGGTTCTAGTTATATTCACCTAATGGCATAAGGTTTTGGAACTCAAATGTGAACTAGGTTTATAGTTGTGATTACCCAAGTGATACACAAATTAGTTTTGAGGTATGGTTTAGGGTTTTACTTGTGAGCCACCAATAATTCACAAGTTAGTTTGAGATATGGGTATAGGTTCTATATGTAATTTAACACCATGTTACTATGGCTAGGGTTGCTCTTTCTCACCACACATAGGATGATTCAATCCAAAATCATTTGGATTGATATAGGGCTGGACTAGACAAAGATTTGTTATTATTCAGTTGTCTCTCTAATTATCATAAGGTAAATGGTTTAGATTTATTAGTAGTTCCCCTATGATTTTATGTGCTGGATAATATCTGCTTAACCCACTAGGGTTTAACTGGTAATTATATATCCCCAAGGTTTGATCATGGATTAGACATGATCAACTTGTTCTTAATGGCTTCTACTACAAGTTCTTAGGGTTTATGATCATTACTCAATTTATAATGATCAAGGTTGAGCTTCCTAAATTATCTCTCATGAAATGGGTTCTCACTTCCAAGATCAAGTATTGTCTTGATCAACTAGGGTTGAATACTTCTATTTTACTTTCTTGGATGGGCTTACTATGGTTGCCTCTTTAGTTTATATCCCAAGAAAATGTCTGAGATATTAACTTAGAGTTCTACTCAAGGAATGATGATTTATTCATCTGATTATATGAACAGTTCTTTGCCTCAAATCAAAGTGTTGCCTCAACTAATTTGAGGATAACTCCATAGCTTGAGCTCTCTCATATAGAAATAGTTATTCTAGGGTTTATGGTGTACTCATAATATTTCCTTAGGTATGTAGGCTTAAGATTCCACTTGTCTAGCTTAATTGGATTAGCCTTACTCTTACTTCATCAACTCATGGATATGGGCTTATTCAATTTGATACTTGGTCATCTCACCACTCGAAGATGAAATGGTTTATCCCCTAATATTTTAATTCAAAGTTTGTCTTTGATTCTTAAATAGGTAAAGCTAAGATTAGTATGAGTGGTCTCGCTCATTTGGGAAGGACTTCAATGCTAACCTAAGGTTAGGCTCCATAGAGGTTGATGTGATCATCAATATCTATGTTTAACATAATTGGGTCCTCTCTCTTGGGAATGTCTTGAATAATATCCTAAGGTTCCTCTTAAAGATGATGATCTGAACACATGGATGTATATCCAAGGTTTAGCTCAAGGTTTGTTATGGCTTCTCTAATACATAATATAGAACTCTCACCTCTCTAGGTTTGATGTATATAAATTTGGAATGGAGAAAAATGTATATTCCTAGGGTTGATCTCCTTGTCACGTTTCCCAGAATGAAGTAAAGTAAATACCATGAGGTTCATGGTAGGATCAAGGATTAGTGTAAGACATGGAAAAGATAAGTCTATAATGGTTTCTCCATTTGATTGTTACTTGATTTGCAATTGAATAGGTGTTCATATGTTATGCCAAGGATTACCATATTATAATCTTTTATAAGATCAAGCAATTTATCATTGAGTAAAGTGTTGTTGTGTTGATTATTAGTTCCATTTGATCTAACCCCTTAGATCAAATCATCTCTACCCAAAACAAGGTTTTAACAAAGTCACATTGATGTTTATAGCGCTTGACTTGATGAGCTACTTCAATTCCACCAAGATCAAGTGAAACTTCAGTTACTGTGTCTGTTTTACTTTAAAGCGCGAAAATTCCCCGGATTTTCTATGCATGAATGCAATGCACACATCTGTTTCCTCTATTTTTGTAACCCAAAATCCTAGGATATTACACGGCCTCCCCGGCGCGGACGGCTCCTGCTCCGGTGACAACCGGGGACATGTTCTGTATGTCTCCGATCCGCTCCGGTCACGGCCCGGCGCCCGGTCCGGTTTGGACCGGATGGTCCGGTCTGTGGCCCGATCGGACCGGCCCCTACGCCGGATGGCCCGGTCCCAGGCCTAACAGACCGGCTCCCTCGATAGATGCTGAGCTAGACACCTCCCCAACTGTTAGATTTCGGCTTGGGCTATAAATAGGCATTCTTCTACCTTGGGCAATATAAGTTCTTCCACTCTCTCTCCTCCATTGTTGACCTTGAAGAACTTGCCCTATCTCTTGATTCCTCCCATGATTCATGCTCATTCTTGAGGGATCTAAGAGAGGAGATCTAGATCTACAATTCCCACCAATCCATCTCTCCTCTAAGTGAGGGGGACCCTTTGGATCTAGATCTTGGAGTCATTTGTTTATTTCCTCTTTGTTCTTCCTCTTTAATCTCATCCTAGCATTTGTTGCTTTGGTGGGATTTGAGTGTGAAGGATTTGAACACCTCTAGTGTTCTTGCTTTGCATCATTGCATAGTGTTGAGCTCTCCACCACGATTAGTTCGAGTGAGAGATCGTGAGCTTGTTACTCTTGGAGGGTGACCCTTAGGAGTAGGTAACCCGTTCGCTATCCTTATTTCTATTTCTATTGCATTCTATCTCATCGTATCACATTGTGCTCTACGATTCCACTTCGACAAAAGGAAAGAGCATACCTAAGTTCAATAGCTTTACGTCCGCTATCCCGATCATGATTTCCTCAGGGGGAAAGTAAAGGCCCTTCCCCCTGGGCCAATAATGAATTTTTTTGCATATGTATTAAGACGCTCGGCCTGATTTCCAAATTGTCCAGAGTTTTATATGTTGTTTTCATTGCAAAATGATGGGTCTCCTTCCGTAACTTTCCAATTACGAGTACGAGAATTGAAAGACATGAAAATTCTCAATTCTCTACGGCGTCTAGGAGGGCTCTTCGCCACCTGGAGCTGTAGGTGGTTCCAAGGGTTGGGCTGTTCGCCCATTAATGCGGTACGTGAGCTGGGTTCAGAACGTCGTGAGACAGTTCGGTCCATATCCGGTGTGGGCGTTAGAGCATTGAGAGGACCTTTCCCTAGTACGAGAGGACCGGGAAGGACGCACCTCTGGTGTACCAGTTATCGTGCCTACGGTAAACGCTGGGTAGCCAAGTGCGGAGAGGATAACTGCTGAAAGCATATAAGTAGTAAGCCCACCCCAAGATGAGTGCTCTCTCCTCCGACTTCCCTAGAGCCTCCGGTATCACAACCGAGACAGCGACGGGTTCTCCACCCATATGGGGATGGAGCGACAGAAGTATGGAAATAGGATAAGGTAGCGGCGAGACGAGCCGTTTAAATAGGTGTCAAGTGGAAGTGCAGTGATGTATGCAGCTGAGGCATCCTAACGAACGAACGATTTGAACCTTGTTCCTACACGGCCTGATCAAATCGATCAGGCACTTGCCATCTATCTTCATTGTTCAACTCTTTGATGAAAAGATGAAAAAACCAAAAAAAAGCTCTGCCCTTCCATCTCTTGGATAGATAGAGAGGGAGGGCAGAGGCCTTTGGTGTCCCGCTCAGTCAAGAATTGGGGCTGGTTGGTGTCCCTGTGACCTCTTCATGGAAGATTGTGAAGGGGCCCGAACTTCTCCTTCGTGGAGCTTGTAAAGTGGTTGTGGAGCTTGCCATCTTCGGAGTGGAGGAAAAGCTAGCCATAAGGAAAGGGCTATTCCTTCGTGGGATAGACTTGGAAAATAGGGTGAGCCTTCGTGGCGTTGGAGAATCCTTCGTGGGATCTCCACCCCTCAAACATGACGTACCTTCTTGCAAAGGAAGGAAACACGGGAATACATCTTCGTCTCCACGTGCCTCAGTTATTTCTATATCCGAGCTTACTTTCCTTGTGATAGCCATCATGCTTGAAGTACATATATATTGCTATCACTTGTGCTACATATATCAGTGCCTATCTTGCTTAGCTCTATTGCACTTAGGTGAGCCTAGCATATTTAGGATTGTGCTTGTAAAATAAACGTTAGTTTAATTCCGCATTCTTACAAGCTAAATCTGTAAGAGGTTTTAAAACGCCTATTCACCCCGCTCTAGGCAACATGTCGTCCTTTCATCCTCAAACTGTTGTTTGGACAGAGGAACCGGCAGGTTTTATCCTACATTTACTGGCTAAATATGTAACTATCTTTGATAAGCAATAAAACTGCAACAGTGGTTTTCCCTAAAAAACTACATATTTAACGCTAAAAATGTCAACAATTATTATATGCTACATTGGGCAGCGGTGGGACCAAAATTTTGTCGATGGGTATTCAAAGTAAGTAAATTACCAAGAACAATGAGAAAACTCAGCGAAACAAATGATCTTTTATACAAAGTATAAAACATATTTTATGGCTCTACCATATGATTTAGGAGATTAGCCAATTTTTTTGGTATACAACAATAACATACCCTTGAATACACATGTGCCCGCTCGCAGTATTGGGCATGGCATCATGTAGAAGAAAAGATGTTGAAAATGGTCCTAGATGAAATGCATGAGAGGAACATGCATAAGTTCAGGCCCCTTTGATTGGTAGGATTGCAAAATGTAGGACCGTGAAAGATATATGATTAACATTACAATGCCATGCCAACTTAATTCCCGAGAATCATGCTTGCACTAAACTTTGTTGGATTAAGCCGTTGGAAAAACAGATTGATCTTTCCACGATGTTGGAGTGGATGAGAAGGTTCTCATAAAAAGTGCAATGCGCAATGCATGAAATCCTTAGGAAAAAGGTTTTAGTTGGATCAAATCCTACAAATCAAGGAACAAACTTATAAAATTTCTAAGGATTTCAATTATTCAAATACTTACGCAATTCCTACGAAACAAAAAGTCTGGCTGCAACTTTAATTTTTTTAAAAAGGGAAAATTTGGCTGTTGGCATATACTCTACAAAGGCTGACCACCTGGCCCCAGTAACCAGGGCATTTCCCGCGCGAAACTCGCCCGCCAAAACTAAAGAGCGCGCCAAAGCCAAGAAACACAACAGGAAAAGATCCCGGGAGAGAGACAGAGGGGGGTAAATCGTCTCGATCCGATCCATGGATGCGGTGATGGAGGACGCGCAGGCGCAACCAGGTGGGGAATGGGACCGCGGCAGCGGCGGGGCCGACGCGTTGCTGGGCCTCGCCGGCGCCGGCGCCTCGCTGTCCGTGTGCTACCACGAGGCGTTCGGCCCTCACGACGACCTCATCCTCCTCGAGGCAGGCGACGACCTCCTCCCTGACCTTCTACAGGGCCGGTAACCGCCTCTCCTCGACTGCCCTGCTTTTGATTTAATCCATCCTTTGAAGTTGGATCCGCGCTCTTTATTCAGACACCAGATCTCCGAGTAGGACCATCAACTGTTAAATCCCTAGATCAATTGTTTCCATATTTAGGTTCGTATGTGGTTCTGAATATATACCAATAGCCCATTAGCCAGATGAGTACACAATCAGTGGAGAAGAGCATCAAAATGGAAAAGCTCAATTTGCTGGTTGTTCTTTAGCCGAAGCAAATTAGCCAGATGAGTAAACAGTGAACATGCACAACAGCTATATTATTGTCCCAGACCTTTCGGACATACAGTTCACATGCAACTGAGAAACCATTAGCTGTTTATACTATTGTTCTACTGTAGAAATACACGGTGTTTCCATCTGTGAACACCCGCCACAGCTATATGATAAACTCAGTTCCTTGCACAACTAGTTCAGATGCAATCAATTCGGAAATCATTATCTGTGTATACTACTGTTGTGCTGTAGGAAAACATTTTGTCTCCATCTGTGAGAAATTCTGATGAGGAGTTCTCTTGAAACAGGGTGACTGTGCGGGGACGGCCTGAAGAAGAAGCGGTTCTCTGCACGCCTTCAGCGACTTATGCCATGAAGTTTGTGGGTACATCCAATTCGATGTTCCTAATACCACCCGGCGAAGCGGTCGCACCAAGCTTAAGACCAGGCCATGCCAATGAGGATGCTACTACCACATCCGATGCGGCTGCTTCTATCATCAAGGTAGCACCAGGGAGCATTGAGTTAGTCCGAACGGCTCCACGGCTCGACAAGCTGAGGAGCCTTCTCAGGGAGAGGCCCTATGTGCTTGATGAGGATCTTGGAGATGACTCTGAGCATAAGAAGGGGCTGTACACGTGGGAAGACCTCTGTGTCCTCGTTCAGGCCAGCGACAGCGAGCTGATGGACGGGCTGAATTCCATTTCGGCCGTCGAGATCGATGGGTTCTGGAGGACTGTTGATGTCGGTTCCGTGAACACGGTTCTGGACATGATTCTGCACAACTCCGTGCTGCATGATTGGCTGTTAAATGCCGTGCCAGAAAATGCTGTGCTATCTGTCATGGAATCTGATGGTTTTATTCCTAAGATCGTAACCCACTGCCTCAACAGATTTGGCACAAAGATTGAGCAGGAAGCGGCAAGTTGTTGGAGCCTTGACGAGAAACTGGTATGCTTGCAATTTGCACGGAGGGCGCTCAGCGCAGGAACAATGAAGCTCAACAGTTTCATGGATAAATGGGAGCGAAGCATCCCTTCAGGAATGCGTGCAGATCTTCAGATGCTTGAAGGGGAAGTGCTGTATGAGAAGCGTGGGACTGAGACCTGGGTACATGCTTTCAGGGTTGCTGATCTGCCGTTGACACCAGCTGAGAGGTTTGCAGCTCTATTCCTTGAACGGCCAAGGTGGGAATGGAAAGACCTGCAGCCCTACATCAGGTATAATTTTCGACAGCAGTTCTTGTTCTTGTATAGTCAGAATTTTAGTATAGAGGAATTCTCATGCAAACTTCTTTCTCCCTCTATGGTTCAGTGACTTGCGTGTACCTGGTGCTTCTTCGGAAGGATTGCTTATCAAGTATGCGAGAAGAACGCAGCCAAGCGCTGATGACGAGCCTATTTTCACTGCCAGATGACCAACCTATCATGCAACATCCATGTTTTGGTTCTGGCTCTTGCTGCTGCCAGTAAACTGCTGGTGCTGGTGATGCTGCATTTGACACATGGTTTTCATCTGGACACTGCCGGCTGCTACTGCATTTCAGGCATGCTACATGTTGGCGACGACGCAAGATGATTTCCTTCTTGCTGGACAACTAAGTGGCTGAATCTTTTTTCAGTTTTGATTAGAGATGCAGTATCTGAACCTGGGTGCAGCGCACACCTTTGTCGTACCTTTACAATACATTCTGAATTTTTTAGCATGTAAGGTTTGTGCTAGATAGTCCTGCTCTCAGGTGGTATCTTAAAGAATGGCTTCAGAATGAATAGCGGATGAAGCCATGGTAGGCATCCGAAAACTGAGATTGGGTTGCAGGTTGTGTAGGCAGCAACAAACCTTTGTTGTGCAAGTCAATTAAGTCTGTTCTGAAGCATATGATTCATGTGCATTTTGTAGTAATTCACAGTGGCAGTTCCAAACGTGGCCTGGTATTTGAAGATTTAAGCAAACTTGAGAACCGTGGTTATTTCAATGTCCTAGTTTTATCCTTGAATTATTGTACATTCAATTCTCAAGAACAGATGAAAGAAGATCAAGAACTTCATGTTCTTCAGTTTGAAGTGTACTATAAGCCACAGATACAGAGAGGAGCCCGTTTGGCCCAACTGGAAGAAGCCCATCCGAATAACAGGCCCAACAGGCCCGACCCGACTCCATCTCGTCCCCGTCTCCCTCTTCCTTCTCTTTAAGCTTTGGGTTGGAGACCGCCCTGGTCTCGTCTCGCTCGCGCGTCCGGTAGAAACCCTAGCTCGTCTAAACCCCGCCTCGCCGGAGACGCCGTCCGGCCGGCCGGCCGCCCGTCCGCCAGCCATGGACGCGATGCGGAAGCAGCTGGACGTGCTCATGGGGGCCAACCGCAACGGCGACGTGCGGGAGGTCAACCGCAAGTACTTCGACCGCGACGTCTGCCGCCTCTTCCTCGCCGGCCTCTGCCCGCACGACCTCTTCCAGCTCACGGTACATATCTTCCCCATCCCCTTCCCCCCCGTGCCCGTGCTCCTCTTCACCCCGTGCCGAATTTGGTGGTGGAGCGATTTCGGTTAGAGATAGCTGGCCGTCCCCAGTAGATTAGGTTTGGAATTGGAACGGATAGAGATGCCTTGGTCTATCTGCGTTTGTTTAGATCAATTCGTGGCTAGAACCTGGGTGTATGGCCCGTCCTCTGCTTCGAGTTATCTATAAACTAGTGTTTCGCTTGTGATGCTTCGATCTGACTGTCTAATTCGGCTTGTGGCAGAAAATGGATCTCGGACCTTGCCCCAAGGTCCACTCGCTTCAGCTGCGGAAAGAGTATCCTTCAATTTATTATTACCGCATGTCCCTGTTTCGCTTCAGCAATGTTTTGTCCCCACAAACGCTGGTGTTTGTTCATTGCCTTCCTGAGCTCTTGCTAGTTATGAGGAAGTAAAAGCAAAGGGGTCGGAGAACTTCGACAGGGAGCTCGAGGATATGATCGATCGGCTCATCGTGGAGTGCGAGAGGAAAATTCAGAGGGCCCTCAAGCGTCTCGCTGACGAGGATGCCAAGGCCGCTATCGCAATATCGGTGTCCGAGGTTACTCTGGTATTTAGCCAGCTGTGTGCATCAAGGCTCATTTGTTAGTAACAGGCTGAGCCCTTCAAATAAATTGACCGTGTTCTTGATAATCTTCGCAGGATGAAGAGGTTTTGCGGTTGTCAAAGGAAATCAAGGAGAAAATGAAAGAAGTTGATACCTTCGGTAATGTCACGTCGTTCATATTTTGTCCAATTGGTTGAGTATTTCTGTTCACGGTAGTCCTGCCGGTTGATCAATTTAAAAGCGTACTGATAGTTTTGTTAGGCATCGAATAACAGCCCATTGGAATTTAGAAGTCCTTCCAATAGAACCATCCATATATTCCTGCTGGACTGAAGATAGTTTAAACCGTTTGAAACCTCAACTTATTGTAGTGATAGATGTATGCACCAATGGTTTTTTGTTTGGTACTGTAGCTGTCTTAAATCTTGACCACAATGTTGAACACACTTCACCAGATGCAGCATGCAACTAGACTGACAATAAAATATACTCTGTTCACAGTAGTCCAGTGGGTTGATCGATGTATTGCCTATTGATAGTTTCATTACACATAAGATAGCAGCCCATTGGAATGTTAGAACTCCTTACTCTCAAACGAACCATCCATATTTTCCTGCTGGATTGAAGATAGTTTTACCTGTTAATAACCTCAACCGGTTGCAGTTATTGATGTATGCACTTATGGCTTTTGTGTCTGGTACTGTAGAAATCTTAATTCTTAACCACAACGTCGAACGCTCTTCATCAGATGCAATATGCAACTACAATGACAAAATATACTCGGCTCTAATATTCTTGAGCAGCAGTACTTTGGATGGAAGATGAGATAATTTGACTCGCATCATAGTTTTATTAAGTCGGAACATGAGCACTGGTGTTCTAGCTAATTATATGTTTTCTTAATTAGTGCAAACAACATAGCATAGAGACTGCGTAAGAGTAGTAAAAACAGAGGAGCTGAAGTGTTGCTACTGAATGTTTCTTCTCATCAACACATATCAAACAGATTTTGAAGGGAAAACTGATGATAAAATCAAGGCCATGGAAGTGGTGGAGGAGTTAAGATCTAAAAGGGCTGATATGCAGGTATTGCTTTGGAATTTTGAATATGAGTTCTACTCATATAGTCTTTGGGTTATGTTTTGCGAGGACATAAGTAATGCTTTATTTCTAATATGACTGTTTTTCCCACTTCATTGCAGGCTACCCTCTTGCTTGATGCCTTTAACAAGGACCGTGCTTCAATACCTCCATCCGCTCCAGCTCAAATAGCACCACTGCCACCACCTCCTCCTCCTGATGCTCGTACCCAAGAACTGATCAATGAAAAGCTAAGCAAAGCTGAAGCCCTAGGTATGTTCTGTAACATTTTTTTTAACAAAGCATATATAGTATTTTTTCCTCCCATTAAAAGCATATATTTGTGTGAGCAATTGGTACCAAGTACGTGAATTTTCTCCAATACGTGTTAGCTATGAATCCAACCACTCAATTAGTCGATTGCAATATACATCAATAAGATATTTCCTGAGATATGCACTGGAAATTTTACTTTGATTATTTTATCTTTCTAAAGGTGAGAAACTAACAAGGTAACACTTATTGGAGAACCGTGAACCTATATAGGTTTTAGTTATTTTCTTACCGGGACCATTTGGGCATGACTCGAACTTTTTGACCATCAGTGACTGTCGGGATTAGGTTTGTGGTATTATAATGATCTTTACTTAGTGGTTCATTGCACATCGGTGTCTTAAGTAGCTTTGGCCATTAATTTTTCATGGATAGTCTATTCACTGTATATGTACATGCTGAGAAGAAAAGAGTATGCATTGATATTTCCATGTTTCTACTTTTGTTAGGTGAACAAGGGATGGTAGATGAAGCACAAAAAGTTTTAGAAGAAGCAGAAGCTCTAAAAAAGGTAGCTGTTGCCATCATTATCTAACGTTGCCATGTCAAGCTCACCAGTCAGTTCTAGTAGGTTAATTTTATTTTCAGCACTGCCTCTGCAGATATATGATCTGGAGATTTGGCCTTGTTAGGTCACTGATACTTCAATTGTTTACTTTGTTTTATATGAACCATGACTGATGTCTTGTTTCGTTGGCTTTATCACCAGTTGGCGGCATCACGGCAGGAGCCGGCTTCCGATCCTTCTAAATACACCGTTGCTGATGTTCGAATTGTGAGTGATGAAGTGCAACTTCTACTTATTCATGTTATCACATTACTTTACACATCACTGGTACACTAGCCACTAGGTTTTGGTGCCAATGCCCTTTGATGATTGTTCAGTTTCCTAGGTTTTGGTTCATGCTACAGAAATGTTTTAAACATTAGTTGTTTTTCCACTAAGTGATGATGCAATTTTTTCTCTAACCTTGTTTTTTTGTGTGGTTATACTCTATAATTTGAAATACTAATTAATCTCATGCATTTCCCAGCCATTGGTACTAGGAAAAAGCTTGTATTTCGCTTAAGTCCAATTTTTTGATACATTTGATCCTATATTGTAGTATAATTCCTTTCATGTTGAAACTCGTTCAACTGACAGCTAGAGTTTTGTGCATTAGGAAATTGATGCTCTTTGTGTATAATACTTGTGTGGTTCCCAAGTTAATGTGCTAGTGAGTGATGAAATATAAAGTAGTATGCATGAATCAATAGGTGTTCCGCAAGTGGTTGTATTTGCATTTGTGTAACTGTATTGTCAGAATAAAGGATTGACTATATTATGATAGTAGACTACCTATGTAGTTACAAGTTTATGTGGCAATGCTTTCCTGACTTATTTTTCGTTGCCTCCCACACCATTAAAAGTTTGAAAGTAACTTTTCATTCTTTGTAATTTAACTTCAGTTAGACAACAAACTTATTCAATGAGTGCTACCTCTGCATTTAGTATCTTTTGAAATTTATGAGTTTGTTCTTGTTTGCTGTAATTGGTATAGATGCATTATGCATGTGTGCACTTTTTATATTGTTGAATGCTGTAAATTAAGATTGTGTCATAAGTAATTTACTCTAAAAATTTGGTTGCCACAACAGACTATTATTTCCTAGGGTTATTTATTCTTTTCCTTGCAGAAATTTCCTATTCTTTTACATCTAAACATCTCAAACTTATGCTCATATATGCCCTGTCATTGCTAATGGTATTCTCTGTCCATTCTTTAGACTGATCAAAAGTTGCGCCTCTGTGATATATGTGGAGCATTTCTGAGTGTCTATGACAAGTAATACCTTTAGCTCCCACTCTCTAAATGTTTATCCGAATTGAACCTTTAAGAAGGAAATTATCTCATGCCATATTGTACAGTGATCGACGTCTTGCGGACCATTTTGGAGGGAAGCTACACTTGGGCTATATGCTGATTCGTGAGAAACTGAAAGAACTCCAGGTACATTCTTCATTACCAGTAAAGTATGATGTTGGGAGCATTTGACCAAAGTTTAGTAGTTCAGATATTCACCTGAAAGGCATAAACACATTAAAACAAGAAATCCACATGATTTTGTTAAGACTTGCATTCTGTTTTGTCAAATTAGTTTATGGCATCTTTTGTTGTTCTTCTAAGTTTGTTAAGGTGCAAATTTTGAACATCTTTATCAGGTGATGATTGTAATGTCCCATTTTCTGCTTTAAAGAGTTACTCTGTTTTGGGCCTTTTGGCATCTGTGAGTTTTCTTATCTCAAGGAAGAGCCTCCAGGTTCTTGCCTTCTCTATATGCTATTTTATCTCACATTGGAGGGCGCCATGGTTGTTACGATAGTCATTACAGGAATTAGTCAGTGTTGCATAAGTGGAATCTCATGTGACAACCATCCTCCTTCCCATGGCAACAACAGCTGCCACTGTATATTGACAAATGTAAGCATAGGAGTGAGCAGACCATGGTATGGCGAATCATGTTTACTTAATTGTGTCAACTTCCTCACATATACTCAGCTTAGTATTATGTTGATCAGAAGCTGGAGCTTGCTTTCTGCTTGGTGATCCATATTTTGTAGAGCTGGTGATAAATAGTACCGGTTAAGTTACTCTGAAAGTGCACCATTTGCCATCTTTACCTGTAAGTTACAACTTGTTCATATGCCGCCTGCTCCATGAATATGTAAGTTGTCATTGCTGAACTAATCTCAACTGTAATGTATCCTCGCCTTTCATTTTGACGCTTCTCTTCGTTTTTTTACCGTCTTTTGAATTGAAGTCTCTACTTGTATGTCGATTGTAAAAAAAATTTCATTCTAAAACAATATCATAATTGACTTACAGGAGGACAGGAACAAAAGAAGGACTGATAAATCTGAGGATGACAGACGGTAATGGTCCTTCCCATCTTTGTTTTATTTTAGACTATTATAAACAACAAAATCTGAAAGTTCATATCTCGTTTCCTAGATCAAGAGAACACAGCAAGGACCGCAATGGGCGGGCATCCAGGGATAGAGATGCAGAAAGGAAGGACAGAGTTGAACCTCGGGAAAGCAGAAGAGACCACGATAGGGATCGTGATAGGCGCCATGATAGTGGCCGCCGCCATGACCGTGACCGGGACAGAGACTATGACCGCTCCCGCGGCCCTGATTCGAGGAGAAGGGAACGTTCTCGATCGAGGGAACGCAGCAGGTATTGCTGAAACATCAATTTTGTATTATTTTCCTTTATCCAATTGCAGGAAGTCTGCCTTCATGCTTGTTGATATGTTCTTGCCGAACTTAAAACATGTCATGAGAATGAACATGATACTTTTCTGTTTTGTTATTTAAATGTTATATTATCATAGGCCAACCTGACAATTTGTTTTGATTTTCAGGCGCCAGGATAGATACTGAATCTGTTGCTCCATGGCTGGCTGATTTTGGAGTACTCTGGTCTTCCTACATGATGGTTATGGTTGAGTTGTGCTTTGTAGTGGAGTAAGGAAGAGCATTACATTGTCTTGGTGCTGGATTGATGAACCTTGTACTTTCTGTATCTTTCTGTTTGTCTGACCTAATGTGGTGTACCTGAATATACTGTTTTATATATGTTATAAATGATGTGCTGAAACCAGTTAAATTTTCTGTCCATCAGCACTAGATTTTTAGCAGCAATTCAACTTTCATTGGGCTCACTTGTCAAACTCACGTGATGGTATCGAGCTAGTTTTCTGCAACTTGTAGAGGATGTATCTCATCTGATTCATGGCTGATTCATTTTGCTTTACCTCATTACGTGCATTAACCAGCCGGTGAAATGTGACCATTTATACTCGTTCAACTCTTTGATCCTTCAGTAATCTGTTAGTGACGGTACCTGAGTCTCTGAGCGCATTTCGAGCTAATACCTCAAAATTTAGAGGAAAACTGCGGAGTATTATTAGAGAAGTATATTTGCTCCTCTAGAAAAAATTCACCTCTAAAAAAGTGCAAAAGTGCAGTTTCTAATTGAACCCCTAAACTTAACTCCTTCAACACAAATTCATACAAATTTGAATACAAATTCATACAGAGTTGACATAAAGTCGTACATTAAACTCGATTTGAACTACTAAGATAAACTAAAATAACTGCCATTAAACGAAGTCTATTTCTCGTTGCTCACTTGCTCTGGAGAACTCATCTACCATTGCCTTCACCGAACCCGTTGGTGTCGGAGCTGAGCTCGATGACTTTGGCAGTGGCTTTGTCGGTCTTCCTTGCCTTATAGAGTGCATAAGCATGGCACTCCTCGAGGTGTTCTGGATACCGGCAACGGAGCTCAGTCATGTACTCCTCACCGGCGCTAGGCCTCCCTATCATCCCTCGGCTTGCACGCAGAGGCCAATCGGGGGTCGACCGGAGCCACATCCGGCAAGCTGGCATGGCCCAAGGGGAAGTTCACCCGCGCCTCTGAGCCGCAACACCAACTCGCTGTCATACACCCGTGCCGCCAACGCCTCTTGTGGGTACCCGTGCCTCCAACGCCTCTTGTGGGTTTTGTGGTCGATTATCTCCCCCACCCACGTTCCTCGCACTCGCTGCCGCACGCAATACTCGAGGAAGAAGATGCGCCGCCACAGTAGGAGCCGAAGCCTCCTCGGGCATAGGACGGCTGCGCCGCCATGGTAGGGGGGGCCGTCAGCGGGAACCGGTTTTCATTTTAGGGTTAGGCTATGTGCACTATAGAGGAGTGTAAAATGTACTCCTCTAACCGTTTTAAGGATCGACTAGAGATTCCCTAATAGTTCTATTCTTCCTGCTTGACTATCTTAAATTCAGTTCTGTAGTGTTTGCTTGCTGAGAAGGTATGATGTCAGGTACCAACGAAATTTTCTAGAATATAAACACATCAAAGGGTAGGATTCCTCTCAACAACAGCAAGAGAAGCCATAAATCTACACCAAAGGCGGCAGTAGCATTCTCGTATGATATAAACACAAACCAAAACCTGAAGCCTTGAGTGCTTTCAGTCCAGTCCAGAGGAAACGAATTTGACAACTGATTCTAGTAAACTCTTCTCTTGCGGACTTTGAAGCTGGTCGAGCGGATGACGTCATCATCAGCGTTGACCTTCAGCTGGAGCGCGTCCACGGACTCGGGCTTGGTGAAGTACGTCCAGAGGAGGTATATGCCGTCGTAGAAGGTGAAGGGCAGCCCGGTCCTGCTGTTCCTCTTCCTGATGCTGTAGGCTAGCGGGATGACCCCCCGGTTGAAGACCTCCACGTACATGGCGCCCCCGGCAACAAGCAGCTGCAGAACACAGAGGAACAGCACCGGTAAGCAGAATGGCGGACAACAGGTGCATTGGATGCAAATGCAATTGCTCAGGTTTGAGATGAGCCGCTTCCAAATTCCACCGAACTTGGT
Organism: Lolium rigidum; assembly: GCF_022539505.1. Taxonomy (NCBI): domain Eukaryota; kingdom Viridiplantae; phylum Streptophyta; class Magnoliopsida; order Poales; family Poaceae; genus Lolium; species Lolium rigidum. The sequence goes on along the minus strand of NW_025899960.1, from coordinate 160,173 downwards.
TCAAGTTTGACGAACCAGGTGCGGGATTTGTGGGGGTAATGTGACTGTTTTTACTAGTACCTACCTTGTGTAAGGTGTGTCAGTGGTAAGATATTATTCTCTAGTCTTTTCTTTACCAATTGATAGAATATCTAACTCATGGATAAGTTGGAACATTGATGAGCAAGAAGGGGGCATTGTTTCGGTTAAGCGGTGTAGATATCGACCGTGCACTCATCCTAACCAGTTCATCTTAAGCTGACAAAGACAGACAAATTTTTCATGCACCATACTTTACCCAAAGCCTTCAGGTCAACAAATGCCAAACAGTGACTGACGACTCAAGCGAACACTGTCACACTGGCTGATGTGTAAATCGCAGTGAGATTGGTTCCCATGATGGAATTGTACTGTCTAACCGATTCAACAAACATCAAACAGTGACTGAAGACTCAAGCGAACGCTGTCACACTGGCTAACGCCCTTGTATTTGAATCCATATGCACATTGCAGTTGGATGGGTACCAGTGATCGAATTGTAGCTAGCTAAACAGTTCAAGGGACACGATGTCACATTGCTTCCTACTGCAACTGTATTTTCGCATGAACTCATCATGTGTGAACTGAACTGCAGCGGCAGAGGCGATCGAGCTGCAGAATGTTGGTGGCTGGAACCGCAGGGTATAGGATTTACCTCCTCGTAGCGCTGGATGAGGGCGAGGCGCTCCTCCTCGGACATGTCGGGGCGGAGCACGATCATGGACTCGTACTGGCGCAGGCCGGGCGGGCAGGGCGGCATCTCGCGCTCCTCCAGCGCCAGCGCCGCCTCGGAGGCCGACATCCCGAGCCCGCCGCCGAAGCCGGAGGATGACCCGTCCACGTCCTCGTCCCCGACCTCCTCGTTGTCGCGGCTGCGGGTGCGCATCCCCGCCGCGCCGCCGTAGAAGCTGGCGGCGTAGCCCGTGGAGAACACGCGGCCGCGGAGGACGCGGGGCGCGGGGGTGGCGGAGGGGTGGAGGAGGTGGCGGTGGCGCGCGGGGAAGGGCGGGAGGGTGGTGGTCGAGGAGGAGATGGAGAGCGCCATGGGCGGCGGCATTTGGCACGGCGAGCGGGAGAGGAGCGGTGCCGGAGAGTGGAGGGGGAAAGTGGCCGTGTGCCCCGTCCCGTGGATAGATAAGGATAGGGGTCAGCCTGCAATGGGATGCCCGCGGGAGTCCTGCATCCTGCCGCATATACCCACATAAATGAAGTGGGCTTGTGCTGTGTGGTCAATCTGGACATGTCTATAGCATTGTACTGTGCGGTTATCCGCGAAAGACCATTGTTGGACGCATCTAGCGAGCAAACGTTGCTTGCTTCCAGCCAGCCATCGAGCCAAAAAAGGAAAGTGCCCCCCTCCCACCCTCCGTCCGACCGAACTGCTACGGATCCCCCCAGCCCGGATTCCAGCAGATTAGGATCGAATCCCGACAGAATCACGTCGGGCCCACCGTTCTCCCGTCCCCTATTTCCCTTCCATTTCCTTCTACTGCTGCACGCTCCCTTCCCAGCCTTCCTTTTCTCTCTTCTTCCTCCCCATCCTGCTACTCCTCCAGATCTTTCTTCCTCCCCCATCCTGCAACTCCTCCAAATCTCTATTGCAGCTTCTACATTGCAGCTTCTTCCTCTCCAGAAAAGCCAGCAGGTTCTTCCTCCCCAGCCAGCCTGCAACTTGTTCCTCCCTAACCTGCAACTTCTTCTCCCTTTTCCTTCAGATCTCCATTGCAGTCAACACAAAGACAGCAACTACCAGCTTAAAAATCGAATTTTCAGAGGTTGGACAAACAAGGTCAGATTTGCACAGATGCTTACCTCCCCCTCCCATCTCCCCTTTGCTATATTTTGTTTAACCTTTTGAACCTGGCAACCAGATCTACAAGTTTTCTTCCCAGAAAAAGAACACGAATTGAGCAAAACACAAACAAGACCAGATCTACATGGTCAAATCTATATCATCTGAACCAAGTAGTGCCTGATGCATAAAACACAACTATTCAATCACAAAATTGCTTCCTGATGCATAAGTATGTTCCTCATCCATACAAATTCATGAAAAAATGCAAACATGCTTGCATATCATAGAAAGAGCAGCATGAACTTGTAACAGGACACATGTAGATAAAAAAACTCAACTTTGTGGGCACAAACCTGTTATAATTTGGTGGGATTCTCAAGGTAGTTGCTTTTCAGTTCAGATTTTACTCAAGACAACACCTTGCAAGCAACTAAGTTAGATGATCTGATGGATACTAACCATAGAATAAGCCACACAAAAAGGAAAGGAGTAGCAATGCATTTAGATGGTCACATAGTACTGGGAAGGTTCTATAGTAGGATTAGGTACCGTTAGTTTGTCGAAACCATCAAGACAACCAGTTCACCTAAGAACAAACTATGTTTCAACAAGAACTAGTATTGTCACATGACAAAACTAAGCAATAAAATATTCGACTTAGCTACCGTTTGACATGCAAAGCAAAAATTTCTCCCGTCATAGTGCTAAAAACATAGGGTTTGCACCGTTTCTCCGTGGCTGATCGATGAAGCAAAAGTAGACACTTGATCTGGTCCATGCTAGCCTCCAGTACCTGAAAAATCAAGTTTGTGAGAAGGTGTGAATGGTGGTGACAACCATAAAATTTGGTAGCCTATGTCATGCAGGTCTGAATAAAAAAAGCAATTCGGAAAACAACTTAGATGGCCTTAGTGTACCAACTTAGATGAATCAGAGAAGCAACTTTAGATGCATCCATAAACAAAGTTTTCAAGTTTACTTACAAAAAAATGAAATCACTTTCTGTTTTGCAGATGAGTGGTTTGGACCTGAACCTAGAACCAGACGATGTCGACATGGAAGATGCAGGAATAAATGGCAGTGACCCCTTTTTCTGCACTCAAGCCGACTCGGACGAGAGGTTGTCGATGAGTCTCGGGACCCACTCCTTGCCGAGCATGGTGGACAAGGTGGCGACTCTGATGTGCACAGTGGTGGAGGGAAGCAATTCAATGCAGCACCACCTCCAGCAAATCCTAGCACTGAAAACATCAACACCACGACTATGCCTACTAAAAGCCTTTCTGGTTCTTCTAACCCTGAGTTGGCGGATCATGGTGCTGATGGAGTTTCTCCTAATGAAGAAGTTGCATCTAGTCCTCAAGAACCCTTCCTGGGTATGCGATTTGACACAATTAAAGATGCCAGAGAGCACTACAATGCTTACTCGAAAAGGCTGGGGTTTTCTATCAAATCAAACACACATCACTAAGGCAACCTTTCACTAAGGTGGTGCGGAAGCAACAATTTGTGTGCAACAAGTATCGGGCACCGAAAACAGAAGAGCAAATTCAAGAGGAGAGAGTCAAATTTGTAGAAGAGGTTAGCCCTGTCCAGCTAGATGATGAAGACGGGGACGGAGAAGAAGCTGGACCGTCCAAGAAACCAAAATCTGCAGGAGTTAAGCGGCAAAGGGAAAAAATAAAGCAAACCAAGTGTCCAGCAAAAATGTGTGTGAAGTTGATTAACAACAAATATGAAGTGACATATTTTATTGCAGAACACAATCACCCCATGCTTGTGAAACCTTCACTGACAAAGTACCTGAGATCACACAAAGGCATACTAGAGATGAAAGGGAGTTCCTGAAATGCCTACATGACTGCAACTTAGAAATGGGGCGTATGATGACAGTGATGTCTTCTTTTTATGGTGAAGAATGTTTCGTCCCCTATGATCCAAAAGCTATAACAAATCTGCAAACAAGTTTGAGGAAGGAGGAGAAGGAATGGGACATTGCTGAGACAGTGGCTTATTTTGCAGAGTTGAAGGACAAGGACCCGGGTTTCTACTCTCGAATTTCTTTTGATGAAGAGCACAGGGTTGAAAACATTTTCTGGGTTGACAATGCTGCAAGGAAGGCTTACACAGAAGCATATCATGATTGTGTGTCATTTGATACAACTTTCTTGACTAACCAGTTCAATATGCCATTTGCTCCATTTATTGGGATAAACAGGCATGGACAGTCGTTCATGCTTGGCTGTGGTTTCCTAAGGGATGAGAAAGAGGAGAGTTTTACATGGCTTTTCACCCAGTTCCTTGATGCTATGCATGGTTTGCAGCCAACAAATATTATAACAGACCAGGACCAGGCTATGAGGAATGCAATAAAAGAAGTTTTTCTTTGACACTGTGCATCGCAACTGTCGCTGGCATGTTATGAAGAAAGCAAATGAGAAGCTCGGGCAATTCCTAGGTAGGCACCCTGGTTTAGCTGAAGACTTCAATGAATGCAGCAATGAAAGTATGAGTGAGGATGAATTTGAAGCAAGATGGGCAGAGATGATTGCAAAGTGGGAGTTAGCTGAGCATGAAACATTTTTATGGTTGAAGAAGTATGCAAAATTCTGGGTTCCATGCTACTACAGACATCGATTCTTCCCATTTTTGCAATCAACTCAGAGGAGTGAGGGGTTTAACGCTGTTCTAAAACGTTACATCAACCCTCACAACTAAATCAAGCATTTTGTTAAACAATATGAGAAGCTACAGCAAAGGATATTGGGTAAGGAGGGCCACAATGATTTCCGCACGGATGAGCTTGAGCCAGATCCATGGTCGCCGTTCCCTATTAAGAAGCAAGCCTTGGCTATTTACACACGTCCCATCTACCATCGGTTCAGGATGGAGTTCGCGCTCATTGGCTGTTATAATGTCCAACCACATGGCAATAATTTGTACCAGCTAGTTTCTAACAATGAGAAGTGCTATCCTTATGGTGGAAGGTACTACATGGTTAATGCTAATGGTGGGCAATTCAACTGCGAGTGCTGCAAGCAAAGTTTGAGCGTGACGGTTTGCTATGTTATCATGTCTTAAAAGTGTTTACGCATATTGGTGTTGATGCTATACCAGAGCAATACATATTGCGAAGGTGGACTCCAGCTGCATTGGAAACTGTGGTTCAACCAACTGGCCCAGCACAAGATGATGTTATGCCTGAAGAATCACGACAAAAATTGCGGTTTGCAAACTTGTCAACTAAGTTTGTTGCTTTGGCTAAGGTAGCAAGTGCATCATACCAACATGACGCTATTGCTCGTAGACACATCAGGGAAATGAAAACTGAGTTTGCACAACTAAACAAGGTAAAGAGGAAGAGGAAACCAACTACTTCAGCACCTGAACAGTCAGCAAATCCTAATTCTAATAGGACATCTACTTCAGCACCTACTATGCATCAGAAAACCTCTTCAGGGCCTAACTGAACACGACCAACACCTCCACCTACAACATCAAACGGGAAGTAGGCACCTCGGTCAGCTCCAGGGCATGTGCCAACAGCACATGCTACAGGTGATATGCCACCAGCAGCTAAACCCGCACCAGCAACTTCCCAGCAAGGACACTCTGCACCGTCTGCCCCTACTCGCCAAGGTCGTCCAAACAAGAAGAATAAGAAAAGCACAGAGCGCGACTTTCCATATGTGCAACAGGCAAGTGACATGGTTGGGGCAAGTGAAGAAGCTCTGGTTATTCTTGATCCTCCTAGGTCGAATACAAAAGGAAGAAAGAAGAATCGATACCCTGGTGGGATTGAGTTGCAAGCAAAAAGAACAATTATGTGTACGTTGTGCGGTTTGCCTGGACATAATTCAGCAACGTGCGAAAATTCTATGAAAGGATGAACTGAAATTATGTCTGTTCAAGGTTTTTTTTATGTGTGTGTAAGATCGGATAGTATTGCAAGACACAAGAACTTATGACACAGTCTACAATTATAAGATGTAATTGTGCTTGAAATATTGAATTTTCAATACTGCAATGTAATTTGTGCTTCCCAAATTGAATTTCAGTACTGCAAGTAGTTAGAAGGAGAGAATACACATAATTTTCCTTTCTTCTTGAGAGCTTTCCTCCAGTCGATGGTGTTGTGGGTGGAAGTAACCCATGTGTGAGTCATAATTTTCCTAATATTTGATATGTCCTTCCCTCCATAGTTTGGGAGAGACCTTCCTGTCCAGTGCTCAGCATTCATAAGTGCATGGACACCACAATCCTTGCTGCGAGAAAAAAAGTGGGAAGATAAATTCGAGCAAGTAATTTATATGATTTACAGAAGAATAAGTGAATCAAATTAGCACAAATTGAAGTAAGCAACTTAGCTATTATGCTTGGAACAACTAGATGTATTTGGAAAAGGAATTGGAAATGAAATTTTATGAAGCTAGTAAGAAGCAACCTATATATAGCAAAAGAAAATAACTTAGCCTATTTCAGTACAAGTACTTCCCCGCAGAAACTATTTTGAGGATGCTGAGTAAGCAACTTAGATGCTACTGGAGAGCAAATAACACTTTTGAGAGGAAGCAAAAAACGAGTTGTGCAGAAGCAACTAAGGTAAGGAGAAGTTGGACACAAGCAAACTTAGCTCAAAAAAAGTAGGCAACTATGGTATAAATTCAAAAGCAAATTAGTATTAAAGTTGAACTATGGAAACCTTCTTTTAGAAGCAACTAAGTTGTTTTTAGTGAAACAAATAAATGTACTTGCTGGAAGCAACTTGGGTGTCCACAGTAAGGTGAAGCAAAATAAGAACATCTAGGCTACTACTGGAAAGTAACTTAGATGTGCAGTAGGAGCAAAACTTAGATGCTAAGAAAGTAAGGTAATAACTTAACTTTGGACAGCTAAAAGAAACTAAACAAAGCTGCAAAAGCAGGCAACTGAAGTATACAGTAAGCAAGTTATCTGAAGGAGTGTTTTTATGTTCTTACTTAGTTTGCTGCTTTGGAGCAAAAATGTCGCTGAGCTCAAACTTCTCGAGCTTGATGCGAAACTTTGGGTACTCTTCATTCCATAGAGATGTTATTGCTGCCTGAAGATTCTTCACAAGCAGGGCCAGTTTTTTATCGTTTATTGTCCTCATAGAGTCAAGAACTTTGAATCTTCTGTCTTTGATGTTGAGAACAAGCAACCAGTAGTGGTTCACTTTCACAATTGGGTCTTCGCTCATGTTTTCCAACACTGGAAGCAACACCTGTTCGTGTGGTTGGCAGATACAAAATAAATCAGCTCCAAACAGAACTAGAATGATTAAAAAAGAATATGAATGAACACAAAAAGGAAAGAAAGGGGGAAAAATTACTGATGTCTACGGGTGCTTCTATTCTTGTAGACAGTGTTGGGCCTCCAAGAGCAGATGTTTGTAGAACAGCAGCAAGTTTTCCCTTAAGTGGATCACCCAAGGTTTATCGAACTCAGGGAGGAAGAGGTCAAAGATATCCCTCTCAAACAACCCTGCAACCACAAAGCAAGAAGTCTCTTGTGTCCCCAACACACCTAATAGGTGTACTAGTTCGGCGAAGAGATAGTGAAATACAAGTGGTATGAATGAATATGAGCAGTAGTACGGCGCCAGAAAATAGCTTATCGGCATGCGAGTTGATGGTAGTAATATTGCATGAAGTAAACAAGCGGTAGTAACTCAGCGAGTAGTAGCGCAGATAAAACGAGTAGCAAGCAGCGATAGCGATATTTAGGAACAAGGCCTAGGGATTAGACTTTCACTAGTGGACACTCTCAACATTGATCACATAACAGAATAGATAGATGCATACTCTACACTCTCTTGTTGGATGATGAACACATTGCGTAGGATTACACGAACCCTCGAGTGCCGGAGTTAACAAGCTCCACAATTCAATGTTCATATTTAAATAACCTTAGAGTGCATGAAAGATCGATACGACTAAACCAAGTACTAACATAGCATGCACACTTGTCACCTTCATGCTTATGTAGGAGGAATAATACACATCAATACTATCATAGTAATAGTTAACTTCGCAATCTACAAGAGATCATGATCATAGCATAAACCAAGTACTAACACGGATGCACACACTCGTCACCATTACATCGTGCGGGAGGAATAAAACTACTTTAATAACATTGCTAGAGTAGCACATAGATAAATTGTGATACAAAACACATTGCAATCATAAAGAGATATAAATAAGAACTTCACTATGCCATTCATAACGGTGAATAAGTATTCCGTGAAATATAGCCTAAGAGACCCACACGGTGCACACACTCGTCACCTTTACACACGTGGGACAAGGAGTCTCCGGAGATCACATAAGTAAAACCCACTTGACTAGCATAATGACATCTAGATTACAAGCATCATCATATGAATCTCAATCATGTAAGGCAGCTCATGAGATTATTGTATTGAAGTACATAGGAGAGAGATGAACCACATAGCTACCGGTACAGCCCCGAGCCTCAATGGAGAACTACTCCCTCTTCATGGGAGCAGCAGCGTTGATGAAGATGGCGGTGGAGATGGCAGCGGTGTCGATGGAGAAGCCTTCCGGGGGCACTTCCCCGTCCGGCGAGGTGCCGGAACAGAGACTCCTGTCCCCCGGATCTTGGCTTCGCGATGGCGGCGGCTCTGGAAGGTTTCGCGTACCGTGGCTTCCTCCGTCGGGGTTTTTTAGGTCAGGACCTTTAAATAGGCGAAAGGGCAGCCTCGGAGGGGCACCAGGGTGCCCTCACCACCAGGTGGCGCGGCCAGGCCTGGGCCCGCGCCCAGGTGTGGTGTGGGGCCCCCCTGGCCCATCTCTAGCCCCTCTTCGGTGATCTGGAAGCTTCCAGGAAAAATAGGAACCTGGGCGTTGATTTCGTCCAATTCCGAGAATATTTCGTTACTAGGATTTCTGAAACCAAAAACAGCAGAAAACAGGAACTGGCACTTCGGCATCTTGTTAATAGGTTAGTTCCAGAAAATGCACGAATATGACATATAATGTGCATAAAACATGTAGGTATCATCAATAAAGTAGCATGGAACATAAGAAATTATCGATACGTTGGAGACGTATCAATTACCAAGTCTTTCTTGTCAAGATGCGCATCCTTCTTCGCAAAGTACTTCTTGACATGCTTATGATTCCAACCATATTCCTGCAGTAATGTCTACAGAAAACATTTGAGGAATCCCCAGGTGGGGCAGTTAGTTTTGCTTCGAATATCTGTGCTTAACAAGTAAAAAGAAACATAACAAAACAGACACAAAAAAGGTGTTGTGGTGCTAACCATAAATCTCAAAGGCATCACAACTTTCTTGTCATTCTTATCTTTCCTCAGCATAATTGATTCGAGACCTAGTTCGAATACTGTGTTATCTAGCTCAGCGCAAGGCATCATTGAGTTTGCCAGTTCCTGATGGGACACACAAAACTTCTCGAAGTTGACAATGATTGGGGTGTTGTCCTTGTGCTGACCCCTTCCATTTCGTTTACCACCCGAGATAACTAGATCGTAGACTTCCTTCAACCACAGTAGCAGAGGTCCAGCAACATTTTCTGCATGATTACCACCTGAAGTAGCTCCGAGGGATCATAAATTAGTAGCGGGTACAGGATTCAGACCATTCATGTTCATAGGATTATCCGCAATTGCAGCCTGAAAAAAGGAACAACATATTCAACATAAGTAAGGACAAGGTAATGTAAGAACAACTCAATTTACTTCCAAAAAACAACTAAGGCATGCTATCAAAAGACAACTCAAATACTTTCAAAAAAGCAAATTCAAGTATGCTACGAAAACAAATTAAGGTTAGATGCTATACCTGCCGGCGAGGCTGCACGCCTGTTGCTGCAGGTCTGCCCGTTGCTCCATCTGGTAGTTGTAGACGCGGAAACCTCTTAGTCATCTCCCTACCCTGTTGGTGAATAGAAACAAAAACCAAAAATCAATTTAACATGCTTACATACACACACCCCTTATGCAAGTTAGTCTACATGGTCATACAAAACGTACAAAAGCTATGTTCCGCTAAAACTTCGGGAAAAGATGACTGAAAGCAGACATCAACTTTGCTCTACTAGCCGCTAGTTATATTGCGGCATGTTCTAAGGGATGCAACTTAGTGTATAAGATCGGCTCAGATTGATAGCATTAAGGAAATGGGATAATGACAAAACGTCTTATTTAAGACAGATAATGGCTAACTTAAGGCATGGTTCATGGCATGAAATCAAAAAGCAACTTAAATAAGAACCACCAGACAAACTTAATTATTCCTAGTGGACAACTTAATCATAATAACAGAACAACTTGTTTAAGACAGATAATGGGCAACTCAAGGCATCGTTCATGTCATGGAAAAATCAGAAATCAACTTAAGTAAGAACCACAAACCAACTTAATTACTTCTAGTGGACAACTTAATCATAATGACAGAACAACTTATTTAAAACATAGATAACGGCAACTCGTGGCATCGTTCATGGCATGGAAAATTCAGAAAGCAACTTAAGTAACAACCACGAGCCAACTTAATTACTCCTAGTTGACAACTTAGTTATAATGACGTAACAACTTATTTAAAACATGAATAATCGCCAACTCGTGGCATCTCATGGCATGTCAAAATCATAAAGCAACTTCAATAAGAATCACCAGCAACTTTAATAAGCAGCATCATATGAATTAGAATGTTCCAAGGTGCAAAATAACCACTAAAGAACATAAGCAAGTACTGACATCATCTAACATTGGTAGCCTATATCAAGCAGGTGCACTAGCATGGCAAAAACAACTTAAGCTAGAATAAGTATCAACCACAACTGCAAAGTTACTCTACATGATGCATACAGAACCTACATGATCTGTACTGCAAAAACTTGGCGAAACCATGGTTGGAAAAACATGTAAACCACTGAGTACCAAGTTGCAAAAATAAACCACCGAGAACATAAAGCTGTACTAGCATCATCTAATTTCGGGTGTACCACACACAACTGAACCAAAATTATTCCAACCATGCTCTAGAGGGAAGCCATGGGAACCATAACAACAAGTACAAATTACTCCAAACCATGCTCTACAGGGAACCATGAGAACCATAGAACAAGGACAAAAGTGGATCTACAGGGGAGAGTCCATGCACTGCCATCCATCTACTTCCAAAATCCCGCACCATGAAAATGGGGATAAAATTGACCAGAAAATCAAGTCCTACTGGGGGATTGGGGGTGGGGGGGGATCGGAGCACATATCGCTTACCTGAGTAGCTGGATATGCAACTGCTCAAGCGTGCAGACACAACGAACGCACATGGGACGATCTTCGTCCACGATCTGGGCGAAACACCACGCGCCTAGTGCACAACCACTGATACGGCGGTGATGAAGCTCCTGGACGGTGAATCGACTGCACCCGCCTGAGAGAAGGTCGATCTCCGTCGCGGAGATCGAAGCAGTACCTCGCGCCTCGCCAACACCGCCGTCGACCTCCCGCTCCTTACGCCTACTGAGCTCACGAGGACCTCCCTGGAAGCCTAGAAAATCGAGCGCCGGCGAGCAACCTACCCCTCACCCCTGGACCCCTAGTGAATCGCGGTGCCGGCGAGCACGCCGTCGCTCACCCGGAACCCTAGCGAAATCGCCGGCCGGAGCTCACGATGAGAATGGGGAACGAGCGAGAGAGACGTTCCCCGAATGTATTCCACGCACGCGCGCGAGGCGGGTGGGGCCCTCAGGCGTGGTGGGGTCGCGAGGAGGGTGGGCCCTCAGGTGGGGACATGTCGGAACAGCGTCCAGATCTCTGATCGTCGAAGCGAGATCCAACGGCCAGGAAATGTTGGGTCGGCAAAACAAGCTGGCCATCGTGCACTTTTTAGCGTTTGGGTTGTTGTTAGCATCTAACGTTCTGGATCAACTTCTCCATAACATGGAACCCTAGGTAGAAAAGACATAGGGCGCGTTTGGTAGTAGAAAATACATAGGGCGCGTTTGGTAGCCTGCATCCCCTTAGCTCGCATCGGGCCTGCAATTTTTGGCCCGTTTGGATGCCTGGGCCGAGCCGCGTTCTTGCATGAACTGGGTTTTAAAACACCCCCGGGACAGGCCCCGCAGGAACACCCGGAATGGCAGTTTCTCCGGGGCCAGGTCCGTTGTGGCCAGAAGGCTGCACGCGTGGGGAAGGGAGGCGGAGACGCCACGTCCCTTCGGGAACACGCGCCATAATTAGCCTCACCACTCCCCTCTCCTTCCTCTCACATCACCCGACGGTTCCCCTCCCGCCGAACAATCCGCCGGACCGACGCACGGAGGAGCACCGCTACCGGAGGAGGAGACCTTGACGAGAAGCACCGCGACATCGCCCAATCTGCTCCACAGTCTTCATCGGCATCTCGACTTCGCCCCCGACCTCGAGCTCGTCCTCGGCCGGAACAATGGCGGTAACGACCTCTCCTTCTCACCTTCGTACTCGTTCTGGCAGAACATGCCATTCTCGGGCATTTCCAACGACATGCACATTAGATCTGCTAGGGTTTTCATTAGGATAGCGGTCGGATTGACGTTTTGCAAGGTGTTCGTCCCCATTTCTTACTATTCTTGTCCAGTTCTTGCATTTCACGGTCTCGATTTTCTTAGATCTGTTACTATAGTGTCGGATTGCGGTAGATCCTTCCTACACCGGGCTTTGGATTGCTGAAACTGGCAGATCTAACTGTGCATGCATAGAGGCAAAGGTTTTTTTGTGTGTTCGGGTTTACCATGTTGTCATTGTTGTGCGAAAGGTTGAGCTGAGTCGCGCTAGTTTGTTCAGACGCAAGAGGAGTGGGAGGACTTGAAGAAGGAAGTTGCAATGCTCAAGAATATGCAGAGAACACAAGCACAAGTGATGAGGGCTAAGAAACATGAATGGGAGGCAGAAAAACATGCTTTGGAGGCTGAGAAGAGAAAGCTAGAGTATGACATATACGATCTGCTTCAAGTGAACTTTGCAATCAAGGGCAAGCTCAAGAGGATCAGGGCTACTTGTGACGACTGATGAATGTGATCTAGATGTACTGTATGACAAATTGTAATGTGTCCTAAGTATAATTTGTAATGTACCCTAAGTACCACTTGTAATGTACTCAATTTGAAGCGCTAATTGTGTTGTTTCTTGATTGAACTAGGCCAATGATTATAACCCGGGATCATAGTATGAGGAGATGATTGATCAGAACCTATGACATGACTTAACATGACTATGCCATTGGTTCTGTTCAAACATCTCCTACATATGTCCTCATTGTATGAGGCCTCTGATACCCTTCTTTGCATGTTTCTGCTTCTTCAGTTCTGCATTGGCCAATGATTCAACTATGGCACAACGGCATGCATGGTGCTTCCCTCAAACTTAGTCATGTGTGCCATATTACTGGCACACTAGACTTAGTTTGGGGACAGTCCCTTTGCCTGCAGTGTGATCCTACATATGAGGCCTTGTTTTCGTATGTATGGTGCATTGGCCAATGATTCAACAAAGGCACAATGAAAGGCTAGGTGGTGGCCTCAAACTTAGTCATGTGTGCCACTGTTGTAGCACACTACACTTAGTTTGTGTCCACTCCCTATGCCTGCCGTGTGAGCAAATGTATGAGGCCTTACTAATGTTATCAATGTCCGTTTTCATCTACACTACTTTTGAGCAGGCACACCTCTAATTGCTTGTGTTCTTCTGACAGACTGAGAAGATCATGCTTGGGTCACCTGCTGAGGTTCCCGGCGAGGGACCGGCGAAGAAGCGTCGTGGAAGGCCGACTAAGGTCGGCCACTTCCACGACGAGCCAGGGCCGGACCACTTCCTCAAAATCATCTTCAAGCCCACCTTCGGCCGGCTCATGATCCCTAAAGCTTTCGTCAAGTGGTTCGGAGAAATCCCTTCCAACATCATCGTCACCACCAACACCAGATGCAACTGGAGGATGACTACGAGGAGATAAGGCGATGACGCATTCATCTACCAGGGATGGAAGGCCTTCGCCGTCGCCCATCATCTCAAGATAGGCCAGTTCGTCACCTTCAAAAGGGTGTCCTCCTTGGAGTACAGTGTGGTCATCTTCGACCACACCTTCACTGAGGTGGTGAGAAGGTGCCCGTACCATGGCGATGACACCAGGTGCATCGTCTCGGAGCACCATGTCTGAAGCTAACCTGGTACCATGTCGTGTCTAGTTGCTGGTCCTGTCTAGTGTTGAACTATGATCCTGTCTACCGTGTCACGAACTATGATCGTGTCTGCAAAATGTTGTGCCGTGAACTTGTGTCGTCTATGATCACTGCTAAGTTATCTGTCCTCTATGATTGTGTTCTTACTTGTGTTGTTGATCGCTGGTAACCTCACCACTGAAGGGAACAGGTTACCAGAACCGGATTATGGGTTGCAACCAAACAGCAGGGGCGCCGTTCTGGGCTGCTACAAGGCCTGAAAACCGACCTACCAAACGGCAGAGCTCAAATCTCCACGGGGCCAAAAAATCGCCATGCAGGCCACCAAACAAAGTCACTTTTATGGCCGATGGCCCGTCTTGGACGCGCAGGGGGCTCCTTCCCGCTGCGCCAGTGATGCAGGAAATCGGCCCAGGCAACCAAACACGCCCATAATGTATCTTCGACTAGGTGAACCAGGAGGTGCGTCATAATATTGAAGAAGGACATGTCCAAACATTGACAAGACATTGGACCACATCATTCTGTAACCTTGGTAGACTTTCTCGATCGATTACCTTCTGAGAAATTGCCTTGAGGAATGCACATAACTTCACAATGGGTGCTCGAACGTTATCCGGTAGAAGCCCCCTCAATGCAACTAGAAGCAATTGCATCATAATCACGTGGCAGTCATGAGACTTTAGGTTTTGGAACTTTTTCTCTGCCATATTTATTATTCCTTTTATATTCGATGAGAAGTCAGACGGGACCTTGATAGTGCTCAGGCATTCAAAAAAAGATTTTCTTCTCTACTTTGGTGAGAGCGTAGCTGGAGTAATGAAGTTATATCCGTATTGTTCTCTGGATGCATGCCATCTCGTGTTTTCATACGTTGTTGGTCTTGTCGTGCTTCTGGTGTATCTTTTGTCTTCCCATACATGCCAAGGAAGCCTAGCAGGTTCATGCAAAGATTCTTCATCAAGTGGATGGAAGAGCGGACTTCTAGCACTTCCCAATAGGGTAGCTCCCAAAATATAGATTCTTCTTCTACATGGGCACGTGTCCAGCATCGCCATTCGGAACAGATTGTCCGCCGGGACCCTTACCAAAGATTACTTCTAGATCCTTTACCATACCAAATACATCATCACCAGTACGTCGGATATGCTTGTTTCGGTGATCTGCCTCACCTTTGAAATTTTCGGGGGGATGACCTCGGGTATGTCAAAGGACAGAGAACAGCTGGCTCAGGGCCGGTTAGCCCGCGGCGAAGTTGGCTGAGGAGCAGCCGGCTTGGGCCGTGGCTGGCCGCCTTGGGGCCAGTCGGAACCATGATTTGGCCGGCTTGGCCATGGCCGGCTGTGCCATGGTCTGCCTGGCTTCGACATCGAATATCTAGCTTCGGATAGGTCCCGTCGGCTTTGGCATCGCCAGCGAGGCCGGCTGGCCCATCATTGTACGGGCTCGCCATTCCCCTGGCTGGCTCTATGTAACATCCCAAGTTTTCAGTAATAAATAAAGAAGAGAGACATTTCAATTACTCAAATTTCACAACAAACAAAAACTTTTCTCATGCATATAGTGTTACATATAGTTTTATGCATAGGGTGATTTTCTTTTGTGCAATTGCCATGATGAGTGTTTAGTGATGATCAAGTGTGCTTAAACCCTAACACAAGATCACCTAACCCTAAATTGAGAAGAAGAAGGGAAATAGAAAACAACTCAATTCTCACTCACATACAACTTTGCTCAAATATGCAAATCATCACCCCAGGGCCACCATTGCTTGACCTAAGGTTTCTAAAACTATTATATAACAAAAACAAACACAAATGCATAGAAGAAACTAAATTCAAATCAAAGAAAATTCCAAATTTAACATACATATGATAATGGTCATATGACCCATTTATAAAATCTTCACCTCTTTGCACCCCTGCAATTGAATTTTCTTAAACCAAACTTGGTCAACCCTTGACACCTCATCCAAGAACAAGTCAAGGTGAACAACTTCTCTGTTGACCATCACTGCTGAAGTTGACCAGGTTGACCAGAATAGAATTGACAAGAGAGGACCTTGAAACAAAGAGAAGATGACCCCCAATTTGAAATTTTGCAAACCTTTACCAAAATGGACACCACCACCACCATTCCATCACATTAAATATATGAATGAAGTTCACCAAAAAGAATTTCGAAATTTGAATATTTTTCTCTTGCGGCCATTTCATCGAGCAGTTGGCAGGCAGCTTTCCAGATTAGTGTTACACTCAATTACACACTGGATTTTTGCCTAAACCATCTTTATCTGGTGATGATGATCATCTACTGCAACCCCTGGATCAAGCCCTGTCCTTGCCTCGTCGATTAAAGCATGGAGAAAACCCTAAACTAAGCATGCAGTGCACCATGCCGGCCAGCATGCCACTCATCTCTCTGGCTCTCCCCTCTATCTCTCACCTTGTCACAGAGCATCTACACAGCACGAGGACGCTGCCAATGCACGGCCCTGGCTCGCGCGTGCTTGGCATTGGCCAAACGAGGCGTGCCCAGACCATGCCAGTGCACGCCAGCACGCGCGCTCACCGCGCTCTGGACGCTCCAGGACGCCGCGCGCTCGAGCACTCTCGCGCTCCCCTGCAAAGGCTACGCCTGCGTCGAGAACCTCCTCGCCACCCTCTAGCAAGTAGACATCCTCAAATGCCCACCCCCACGCCGTCGCCGCCGTGCTCATCACCTCTCGGCCGCGCACGCTGTGGCAGACACTGCACGCGCCCGAGCCCTCCCGTCACCTTTTCTCTGCGCCCGCTGCACCTTGAGCATCGCCAGGACGACGCCTACACGTAGCCGTCCTCGCTTTGCCCTTTGGAACGCCGGAGGTGCCGCGCCATGATCGGCCCTTCACAGCACCCGCGGCACCACCTCCCCATCTATAAATAGAGAAGCTCCGAGCCCAACTTCTTCACACAATCTCATCCCCTCTCACCACTGAGTCTTCCCACATCGCTAGCTAGTCCAATTAGCATCTCCATCGCCGGAATTTCAAGATCGGAGCCGCCGGAGCCCGCAGCTCACCGTCGATGCTTGACGCCACCCCACGCCTCGCCGACGGTACCAGGAGCTTCCTCGTCCTCGACAACGATGCTTAGCACCCAGCAGAGCCCCGCGGGAACCTCGGTACGCCCTCCGACCCCCTAGGCACGCCGCGAGTTCGTCGGGTTCTCGCCGGAGACGACGACAGTCGTGCGCCGTTGATCTCCCTTCTGATCCAACGGATCGCATCGCTCATAGCGTTTCGCCCTTTAAAGGGTCACTGACTGGTGGAGCCCATGCCGTCAGGCGGCCCGCGTGTGCAAGTCACACTGCTGGGCCGGCCCAGCTCATTTTTGTCTGTTTAGCCCGTTTAGCTTTCCCGCGTGGCCCAAAAATTCAAATTTGGTTTAACTCTTTTAGCTCAAATTCAATACTGATGCTCACTTTAAATTTGAATAGTTTAAAATCTACTACACCAAATTTAGCAAATTTTATATATTAAGAAAGCTCATGAAATTATCTAAACAATGCCACTGGCCTCATTTCTAAATTCGTAATTAAATTTAAATGACAAAAATAACAAGACAGTGCCTTTTCTAACTTCAAATAATTATTAAAAATGATCTACAAATGATTTTGAGTTGATTCCAACTCTCATAAATCACATTTGACATGCTCTAATTGTTTATGCAAAAATATAGTACAGTTGTTTTGCATGATCATGAACTAGGCTTAAATAATGGCTATGGAACTATTTCTAATCCATTTAACACATACACCTAAATTATTTAAATAGTATGAGAGCTATTCTCTCATTTAAATCTTGATCCTAAGTAATTCAATAAGAGGTAATGACCTTAGTCTAATGAACCTCCTATTTTATTACTTAGAGATATTAAATCATTACCATGCTAGAATTAACATGCATGAGGTGTAGCACCTCATTTAAATTCTACTCTCAAATAATAGATATGAGGTGTTGACCTTGGTCAACTAATATTCATACCTTATTAATATTTGAAGAGATTAAATCTTAATAAGATTCAATGAGAGGAAATTATTCCTCCAAGGCATTTAAGAGCCACACTAATAAATAATTATAATGAGAGGAAATTATTTTTCTTGGAGATAAACAAAGTAAACCACCATGCAAATAAGATGTGAGGCTAGTATATGCTTGTGTGCATCCTTGGTGTGTTTAGCTTAGCACCTAAGCTTGTGTGGTGATTGTATACCTCGTATTCATGTATAGACGCTAGTAACGAGGAGTATCAAGAGGAGGAAGACTACACCCAGGAGGAGGAGGAAAACTTTGACTCCTACCCCAACCAAGGCAAGCCAATACTCTTGCAAGCCACCTTAATGCAAGGCTCTTCATGAGCAAGGCACCATTACATATTACTTTATGCTTAAGGATTATATCCCATGTTTTACTTGACTATTGTTTTACTTATTGTATTTCAAAGTTTACTTTTTGATTCATGATTCACTTGGTCTAGAATAGAACAAGAATATCAAAGTTAGCTCAAGCAAATAAAGCTAGATAGCACCCCCTCATGACTAGTTGCAATTGCTAAATAAATAAAATTGACTACTCTAGATGGGAACAAGGTGAAATGAAATGAATTTGAAAGATTTTGAAGGTGAATGTGACTTGAATGACTTGGTGAAATTTTGGGAAAACTGATGATTGGGTTCGGATGCGATACCCTTCCAATTATACAAGTACCCCCACAATAACTGATTATGGGTAGGGCTTAACTAGAAACTCATGTAGTTTAGTATGGGTTCCCTCTAAACAAGCATCATAGGGGTTACGCAAAGGCTGCCTCCGTTACAATTGACATGATGTGAATATGAGGTGAATGTACGACCCAAGCCCTGTGCAGTTCCCGGGTTGACAGTTGGTTTTCACCGGGAGGCCAAGCTCATGGGGAGAGGTGCCTATACTAAGTTATTTAAGTGAAAGGTTATGGTTGATGATCCGCGTACTGAGTTACGATGATTCGGGATATTCCCGACGGATGTAATCAAAAGTTGTGGCACAAGAGTACAACCTCTGCAGAGTGTTAAACCTATTAGAATAGCCGTGTCCACGGTTACGGACGATTGGAAAGGCCATACTGTTCCGTTGTCAGAACTTGTCTTAGAAAGGAATTTGAATGGTGACTTGAAATTTGGAAAACACAACTGATGTTGTGGGAATGACACTAATGTTCCCACTTGAGTTAGTCTAGCGATTCAAGCATCTTTACTAAATGTTTATGAACTAAACTTGGCTTTATGCAAATAAACCTAGAGCTTAGCAACCCTTAATATGGATAATTACTTACATTAGTGTTAGTTTGCGAGTACTTAAAGTACTCATGGCTGTGTCCCTGGCTATTCCAATGCCAGACCATGAAGAGGAGCAACACTATGAGGATGACGGTCAGCAGGACGTCTACCAGAACTAGGATGCTTCTAACGTCAAGCGTTGTCCTGTGGATAGATAGTTCCACCTACTACGATGCTTCCGCTACTTATTTATGATCGTTGATCATTAGATCAACTATTTGTGTAATATTGGATCATGTGATCTATGGATGTAAGACTCTACGTGTTGTAATAAATGATGACTCTATGATATTCAACTATTATGTCTCGCAACAACATTATTCCTGGGATTGCGATGTACGACATAATAGGCATCTGGACTTAAAAATCCGGGTGTTGACACTCTAGAAGTTGGTGATCCTTGCAGGAGAAGGCTCCTGGACGCCCGTCCGGGTGTAAAAGTCCACGAGGACGTCCCATCTCGCTGATCCCTGTGTCCTGTAGAGCAACATGGATCAGACGACATGCCATCATGGTCTGGCTCTCCAGGGCGGTGCGGGCTACGGCGACGCTACTCTAGGGGCCGCAGGCTACGAGCGAAGCTAGATGACGGCCTACGAGCTGTCTGTCACCCTGTCTTGTCCCTGCCGGCAACGACAGAAGGACGTGATAGGGAGGGTTATCGGGGCGCCCAACGCCTTGGGACCACGCGCCAAGCCGGAGAAGGCGAAGTTGGCGCCGTAGGCAGTAGGGGCTCCCGGCATTATATAAGCCCAGTAGCACCCCTATGGGAGATCGATCCTTCTCACCTCTCACACTTAGAGAAACCGCTTGGGATCTGAGGTCTTCTTCAACCTCTAGCTCGCTCCCAAGCCGGACACATCTCTAGGAGCAGCCTTGTACTGTCCACACAGCTTATACATCATCAGGCAGGAATAGGGGTGTTACCTCCTCGCGAGGGCCCCGAACCTGCGTACGTCGCCGTGTCCCTCGTGCTCATACCCGCCCACAGAATCCGTCGTAGGCCACAAGGCCTCAACCACTCGACTTAAGCCACCCCATGGCATATGCCGTGTCGAAACCACGACATTTGGCACCCACCGTGGGGCCTTTAGTCACTACAAGAAAAGTTGCCATGGCTGATGCACCATGCCCGACGATTTTTGTTGTCTCCGTGGTGCATGTCAAAAAAAATTCTCTCGTTTTTAAGGCCATCTAGCCCTACGTAAACATGGAACACTTCGCGTATGGTGGCCCGGGACATGGTGCATGATGAATTCTCGGGTGCGTCGGCCGATTCAACGCAAATCCGCATCGCCCAAGGATGTAGGGCCCAGATGGCAGCCTCTCTAGCATTATTTTTCTCGATCGCGCCATCTCGTTCAACGTTCTCCGATCGAGCCGTTTACGATGCAGGATCATGGTCCCACATGTCATCCTCTATGATCTCGTGCCGCCTTGGAAACGTTGAGACCGCTGCTGCAAAATAGGACCCGCATGTCATCCTTTATGTACAATCAGTTTCTTTTCTAGGAGTTATTTTTGGCACTTGATATTTGGTCACTTGCCTTTTTCTTTCGATCCCGTGCCACATCTGAGACCGCTGCTGCAAAATGGGGCTCGCATGTCATCATTTATGTACAATCAAGTTTCTTTTTTTGAACTTATTTTTGGTACCTAATATTTGGTCACTTACATTTTTCTTTCGATCCCGTGCCGCCTCTGAATCGCTGAGACCGCTGCTGCAAAATGGGACCCGCATGTCATCCTCTATGTATAATCAAGTTTTTTTCTTGGATTATTTTTGCCACCAGATATTTGGTCACTTGCCTTTTTCTTTCGATCTCATGCCGCATCTGAAACATTGAGGAAGCTGTTGGCTCATGAGACCCACATGTCATCCTCTATGTACAATAAAATTTTATTTTTTTGGATTTTTTTCATCCTATGATTTTTGGCTATTTCCTTTTCTTTCGATCCCCTGCCGCCTTGGAAACGTTGAGCATGCTGCTGCCTCATGGGTCCCGCATGTCATCCTCTATGAATGAAATTTCTTTATTTTCTTGGATTTTTTTGACCTCCTGATTTCTGGCTACTTCCATTTTCTTTTGGTCCCAGGCCGCCTTGGAAACATTGAGACCGCTGCTGCAAAATGGGACCCGCATGTCATCCTCTATGTACAATCAAGTTTCTTTTCTTGGAGTTATTTTTGGCACCTGATATTTTATCACTTGCCTTTTTTTCGATCCCTTGCCACCTCTGAAACGTTGAGATCGCTGCTGCAAAATGGGACCCGCATGTCATCCTCTATGTATAATCAAATTTCTTTTCTTGGATTATTTTTGGCTCTTGATATTTGGTCACTTGCCTTTTTCTTTCGATCTCATGCCATCTCTGAAACGTTGAGGAAGCTGCTGGCTCATGAGACCCGCATGTCATCCTCTATGTACAATAAAAGTTTTCGTTCTTGGAGTTTTTTTTGACCCCTCATTTCTGCATACTTACTTTTTCTTTGATCCCGTGCCGCCATGGAAACGTTGAGACCGCTGCTGCAAAATGGGACCCACATGTCATCCTCTATGTACAATAAAATTTATTTTCTTAGATTATTTTTAGCTCCTGATATTTGATCACTTGGTTTTTTTTCTTTCGATCTCATGTCGCCTCTGAAATGTTGAGGAAGCTGCTATTTCATGGGACCCGCATGTCATCCTCTATGTGCAATAAAAGTTTCTTTTCTTGGGTTTTTTTCATCATTTGATTTTTGCCTATTTACTTTTTCTTTTGATCCCCTTTCGCATTGAAAACGTTGAGTAAGCTGCTGGCTCTTGGGTCCGCATGTCATTCTCTATGTACAATAAAAGTTTCTTTTCTTGGAGTTATTTTTAACCCTGGTTTTGGGCTACTTCCTTCTTTTTTTGATTCTGTGTCGCCTTAAAAACGTTGAGACCGCTGCTGCAAAATAGAACACGCATCTCATCCTCTATGTACAGTCAAGTTTTTTTTTCTTGGATTATTTTTGGCTCCTGGTATTTGGTCACTTGGCTTTTTTTCTTTCGATCTCATGCCGCCTTTAAAAAGATGTCTCACCTATATTAAAATTTAAATATATCTGGATCTATCTTTTTATTTACGTACATCCAAAATTTTATGAAGCTGAGACATCTTTTTATGTTTGGAGGGAGTACCCAAAATGAGTCTTAGGTTCATTGAATCCACGGTAAGTAATTTGGATCAGAGAGTAGCATTATTTATGACACAAAATAATATCATTGGATTTATCAAGTAGTTTAATAATATAGTAATTTAATAGCACTTATATTGCTATTTTCTGTAAAAATGGATCTTGCTGCGTGCTAGATTTCTACTCCAAAGCGCCTTATCTTAGGCTGGCCATAATGGGTAGTATCATGTATTAGTATCATGCATATGATATTTTTATATGATACTATGTCTATAGTGGGTAGTGTCATGGAGTGGTATCATAATCTTGTTATATTTAATGATTTGTAGCATCTCAATGCAAAATTGTGGACAAGATTTATTTGGTGTTAACTTTTTCTCGTGATGTGCGCTATGATACAGTATCCACCTATGTTACTCTAATCTCCTCTCACCTCTTTAATTAGCTGCCACATCAGCATTTAGGTGGGACCAATATGTATGATACTACCTATGATACTAGCACTATGGCTAGCCTTAAGTGATGTGTGTACCGCCATAAAATGGATTTAACTCGCTTCGGATCAATTGTAGCAAGTGAAAACTGTGGCTGACAACCAAAACATGCAAGCCTCATTCATCTACCCCGCCACCGCATGAGCACGGGTGATTGTTGCCGCACAGGATCGCTGCATTAATTGGGCAGCATCGGGAGGAGAGCTAAGAGCCGTTTGTAGGCTAACATGCAGCAACCCTCTTTCTTAATTAATCACTATACCGCATCAGATTTTCTCCTATGGTTTCGTGGTAACATACTCGCATCGGAGAATGCCATAGAGCAACTCTAACACTATCAGTAACTGCCGCCGAAACTAAACTTTTTCGGTTTACGAGTTTGGGCCAAATGCGTGGTAGAACAGAGCCCGAATCGGTGACCTAGCCCGTAAAAGTTTCTCGAGGGCCCGAGAAACGCGAGGCTCGCCCTGTATTTATACAGGCCGCGGAGTGGAGTAGGGTTCGAAAGCCCTACTCCCCGCCGCCGCACCCGCTCCTCCGCCACTAAAACCCTCGCCCTCCGGCGAGGAATTCTGGCCGCTTCCTCGCCTTAGCCGCTCCGCCGCAACCTCCCCTCCGATCGCAATGGCGCGCGCACGACGATGCGGTAGAGGAGGTGGTCGAATCAGCAGCAGAGACTCGCCGCCTTGTCCGCCAGTTGAGCAGTCGGAGGCGAATCCTCACGAGGTGGGCGCGCTCCGAGGGAGTGCGCAAGTGGGCGGCGCGCAGGTGGCCATGCAAGTTCGCGCGCAGGTTGACGCACATTGATACGCGCAATGGGGACGCCGAGGCCCCGCCGCCCGGCGGCTCGTGCATCTCGCCGATGCCGACGCTTCCGCTACGCCCGGAGAACGACGACGACGACGAAGACGCGCCGGCGCTTCCCCTCACCTGCGGGAACTCCACGGAGGAGACGTTGTTCGAGCTAGTCACCATCGTCATCGCCTAGGCGTCGTCCGCCGCAGCCGCTTCTTCCTCCGCCACGCGTAGAGGCCCCGGTAACTATCCCGGGGTCAAATTTTGGTCAAACTAGCGCGCAGGTGTAGGATTAGTACTTATTTTTGGTTTACTATATGTAAATTATGTTTGAATGTAGCTCGATCGGAGCAAAAACATCGTTTCATTTCGCATGTTGATCGCCAAAAATTTCCCCCGAAGTTTGATTTTTCTTTCAGTTCGTTTTTTCAGTTTCTATTTTGCGCCGCGACTGGAATTAACGAAACGGGAGACTGAACTCCATGTTTTCGGTTCACATTTTTACGGGTACTACTAGAGATGCTCTTAGTGTTAGATCTAGCTAGCTATGAGTACCTTTGCATAACGTAGCTGAGTACCTCAGTTTCCACTCGAAAACAAAACATCCTAAACTTAAGATTAACCATGTATGGGCTAGACCATCAATTTCGAATACAAATGTCTCCACTCGAAAACAAAATAAAAAGGGGACATGAATACCAATCTCGCGGAGACGAATCTTGAGATTTTTATAAAAGCTTCCAACTTTCCAAAATTTATAAATGTGATTTTTATGATAGTCCTACGATCTCACCTAAAGGAGAAATCCTATACAAATGTCCCTCGAGATTGGTTGCGTGCGCTAACAAAATAGAAAGGGGACATGTATATAATGGGTGAATAGCTCATGTACGACGTTTTTTTGCATGGAATTGGACGAGAAGCACAACCAGTACCATTCAACATAAAGCACAACTCCAAGTATTTCAAAGGAATAACCCTAAGACTAGTTGGTCTCACTAAATTTCTCGAACACAAAACATAGTCATGCGCGATTCAACACAAGAAACCGAAACACCCCGCTTGGTAACTAGCTCACAGTAGATACTACTCCATGGTTCAAAGCAGGACAAGCCTAACCTGATTTGAAGCGCGTGATTTACCCGTATGCAGATGGTTATTATTTATAATAAAGTTTTATACCTTTTTAGAATTTAATTTTAATCAACCTATGACCTCAACTACATATTTTTATAATACATAGCTATCATCATAAAGAACACGCTGCTTTTAACTGAATATTAGCTCTGGGGTATTTATGATACATTTATAATGTTATAATTTAGAAATACAGAGACACATTTTCTGAATAAGTAGCATGTTATTTAAATAAGTTACATTAGTCAGTTTTTGAGACATTGCCCTGTCTTTAAGAAAAAAACCCTTAGATCTGGATACTTTAAAGGACAAAATCATGCCTCCGCATATTAACTTATATAACTTTTATGATGCATGATGTATATATATATTCTTATGCGTGTGAAGGCTTCTCAGTCGTAATGTCTGTCTAATATCCTGATAGGGGCTTCTGGTAAATGATTAGATATAGAAAACATAAATTCTACTAGACTGTATAACGTGATTAGGTGCGGTGGAACTTATGATCTATCAGGTGTCATATTGTGTTACAGTGCCACAAGTGAATACATTTTTGGGTCAATCTGCAAGTGGGACTGTCCGCGAGTGTCCCACAGCTTATCCGGGTATTGGGTCAATCTGGCCATGTTTGTAACATTGTACTGTGCGTAATAAAAAAAAACATTTTTTTTAGCATCTATGTTCCCGTTGGGAGAGGCGAAATTCAATTTGGCTCCATGGTGTGTATGCCTCCTCTATCAAAAAATTATATTTTGAAGTGTCAAAAAATTTCGACAAAAAATTCTACATGTATATCTTCATAATATATGTATGTTCATCAAGTTTCACAAACACCATTATTTCATTGTAATCTATAAAAAAGAGAAGTATCATCTTGTAAAAAGCATTATTTCTAGCATGTTGAGCATCTGAGCGCTGGAGGGCTTCGAGGCGGGGCTGCCGAGGAGGGTGCCATGGTCGCCGTTCCTCGGGGAGCAGGATGCCGGCGTGATCTACTTGCTGGTGCCGCGAGCCGTTCCTCAGGGAACAGGCTGCCACCTCATTGGCATCGACATGCGTGACAGCAGCGAGCCACGTCTCGTCCGGCCCCGACGCCTCGGCATCATGCCGTGGATGTTCAACCAGCAGTCCGTGCTTTTGGCTCCTGATTTCTTCGACCGGCGGCACAATTAACGACGAAGAAGCTCTCAACCAGCTGTGTATCTAGCCTAAGGCTTGACCGGCTTCAAGTCTCCTCGGCAATGTTGATTATAAGTTATTACGCTATTTTTGGATTAGTACTTGTCTCCATATATATTGTCCATCACTAACAATTCAGCATACTCCCTCCGTCCACAAATAAGTGTACACGCGGGTTTTTCAACACAAATTATGAAATGGAGTAAAAATACATTGGGAACATGTATCTCTTCTCTTTAATTCTTTGACCTCCAATAAGCTAAGTGGATGTAGAAAACAAGAAGAATATGTGGTTAATATTATTGGGTTTGATTTCCGTGCAATGAGAGAGATGCAATTAAAGTGCATTGGGAAGATATGAGTACACTCTTTTGTGGACAAAGTTTAGGGCTAGATGTCCACTTATTTGAGGACGGAGGGAGTAGCTTCGAAGTACTCCCTCCGTCCGTCAACAAATAAGTGCAATTTAGATATGTCTTTAACTCAAACTTTATTAAATTTAATCAACTTCCTAGCTAGAAAAAAGTACCCCCTCTAACGTAAATTAAAAGGATGTTTCAACTATGTTAAAATTTGAATGTATCTGAATCTATCTTAGTATCTAGATACATCCAAACACTACGGGAAAAACTTATTTTGCCGTGTTGGTACACCTTTGCCATGTGTCAAGTACCGCGGAACATGGCAAAGCTTTCTTTGCCGTGTATATCTACGAGAAGGCACACGGTAAAAAAAAGTACGGCAATGGTTCACTGGAGACCAACAACAATGTCGGCGGAGCTGGCGCCATTGCTAGAGACAACACGGATAGAGTTATTTTTGCTGCTTGCACCCCACTGCTAGACTACACTGACGTTGAAGAAGCAGAAGCAAACCGCCTTGCTGGAGCTATCCATCTTATCTCACCAGGACCCTGTGAGAGTGAGTCTGCAACTTTTTTTGTCAACAGTTTCAAACTATTGTAACGTTGGTTAAGTTATGAAGTTCTTTTTAAAAAAAAAAGTGTCCCCGATTTGTCTAGATTCACCAGTAAAACCTAGCAAATTTTGTAACACTTATTTTGGAACTGAGAAAATAGGAACAATTGCTCCGTACGCATGGACTGTACCTCAAAAAATAGCCATATGTAGTGGATCGAAGAAATCTGGATTCACAAAAAAAGGACGATCCATCAACGGCATTGCCAGACGTCTGTGGGACAGTAGAGACACCACCTCGCAGCTGCTGCTCAAGTCAATGCACACAAGGAGAGCATACCGAAAACTTGTTTTTACAGGCGCCTGTACCTACCGGAGTGACGTCAGCGATGACGTCAGCCATGTGCTGATCAATTTTTGTACCAAATTGTGAAACAAAATTGAAACATAATTGAAACATAACTGAAACACTAATATTTTTGTGAAACAAACCGTAGTGACGTCAGCAATGATGTCATCAGTTTCACTTTTTGTCAGACTGTTTCACAATGTTTTTCATGTATCACTTTAGTTTCATAAAAGTTTCACTTCTATTTCAATTATTAGTTTTATATTTGACAAATATCAAAAGCCTCACCAATCTCAAAGCAGAGAATGAACGCTGGATTTGACTCCTTTACCTACCGGCTACTGTAAATTCGCCGCTCTCGAGAGCATACGCTATCCCACCTGTATAGGGCTCCGGCAGGAACATGTAGAGGGCCTGCTGCCTGAAGAAGGGAAACTTAGGTACGGCCTCTCGCATCCCCTGTGCCTTGAAGACCTCCAGCTCCCATACACTCTGCATCTTGAACTCCCTGTGAAGGTTCCACTTCTTCTCCTCCTCCACCGCCAGAAGGTCCAGACTCCACACCTTCACTGTGGTGTCGCCAGGGCAGGTGAAGGATGGCTCGATGAGGACGAACCAGACGCAGTCCCCGACGCAGCCCATGGTCCGGTACACAGTGCTCTGATGAAGATCGAAGTCGGCCGAGTCGTCCGTAGCCCTGCACTCGCTTGGCAACATTACGTGCTTGAAATCCACGGGCTCCGTGCCGTCGTCAACCAGGTCATTGCGATCGCAGTACATGATACCTTGCGCGAGATATCCCCAGACGGCATTGCCCTTGAGAAAGAACGCTACGCGCGCCAGGAAGAGCTCGTCGGCAATGGCAGCGTTGACACGCACACGGGCCTTGAGTTCCCACGCGCGTTTGCTGTAGCGAGTGTAGTCTCGTCTGTTGTCGTCAGGGGATGGCGGCGGCGACCACAGGCAGAGAACGGGGTCGGTGTACTTGGCCGAAGGGGAGACTGACCTCTCCGCCATGAGAGCCAGGGAGTACCTGCCCTCCTCCTTTTCTACCTTGACCTTGAGAGGGAACTCCGTGCAGACGGGCCGGCAGCAGGGAGGCATGCTGGGGAGCAGTGAGAGCGACGCGGCGGCGGAGTCGTATACGAGGTAGTACTTCCGGAAGTCGGCGGGGCCGAAGATGGCGGCGAACGAGACGCGGACTACCATGACGTCGCCGTCCACAGTGCAGATGTAACCGTAGAGGCGGAGGAATCTCCCGTAGACCTTCACTCTGCAGCCGTCGATCTCCGAGCCGACGAGGTGGAAGACCTCGTCGGTCGCGGAGATGCACAGCGTGGGACTGTTGTACGGGTCGTCTTCGGCGCCGAGGCGCACGAAGAGCTCGAGGCCCCGCACGATGGCGTCGCCGTTGGGCCCGCAGCCGTAGGCCGCCTTGCTGGTGCACTCCACGATCCGAAAAGCGCTGGGATTGACGTAGCCCAAATCTTGCACGATGTTGCCCAGCACCAGGAACGACCGAGAAGGATCCTCCTCCATGGCTATGGCTCGAGCTCTCGAGCGGCCGATCAATTGTTTGGTTTTTTCTTCGACTTTTTCGACTTTTTTTAGTAAATATACAAAGAGATAGCGAGCCGAGAGGCCAGAGTGCCAGACCGATCCTATTTCTACTCGACAATGCCAGCACGATTGATCCGCGAGAATCATTGCCTCCAACGCACGTTCAAATTTCCAAATGGGCCGTATGAAGTGCCAGACCGATCCTATTTCTACTCGACAATGCCAGCACGATTGATCCGCGAGAATCATCGGAAAACCTATATACCGACCAGGTCGGTGGCTACCTGTTGTGGGTATACTTCATGGGTGTACCATCGACAGTGCCTAGATCCGGCAAGCCCGGGTGGCCCACAGACGGTGATGAGGCATGTGGCCCATCGGGCGGCCCAGTTGCTGTTGATCCTGACGGAAGATGTCCGGCCCAGGAACAGGAAGCCGGATCCGACCGACCTTGGAGTAACCCGGATCCATGAAGGCCCAATAGGAACCCGGATCCAGTACGACGTGTAAGGAAGGCGGATCCGTGACGTGCACGGCAAGATATTGTACCGTAGTTAGGCTATCTGTAATCCGGCTAGGACTCTCCATGTAAACCCTAGATCCGTGCGCCTTTATAAGCCGGATCCCGGGAGCCCTAGAGGCGAACAACCACAACCATTGTAACAACGCGCAAGCGCCCAGATAATTCCAGACAAGCAGCAGTAGGCCCTGTCTTCGTGCAGGTGTTCCGAAGCTGGGTAACTCGCGTACCACCATCCCGAGTGCACTCCGCCCTATGGCCCCTACTTCTTCTCCCCCTCGTGAGGATCCCTCCTCCGAGGTACCGTCGATTAGGCAACGACAGTTGGCGCCCACCGTGGGGCCTGAGGCGTCTGGAGGCCGGAACCGGGAGGGCTCCGCCATGGGAAGCTACGACGACTCGATCGCTGTGGGGCGTGTACTCTACGCCGGGAATTTTTTTCCGATCGTCCCCCCGGACGAATTTTGGATTCCGGCTAGGTCAAACCCCGTCAAGCTCTCCATCGTCCCAATCGGCGGCATCCACATCTTCATCGGGGAAACCGTCGATTCCGACGGAAACCCACTGGTAAGTAACGCTGACGCGACCGCCGCTGAGCAGGACGCAGTCGCGAAGTTCCGATCTGAGACGCAGGAGCCTCCTAAGGAAGATTCCGCCTTAGATCTGGAAAATTTCAAACCCACCCAATCCGCCCCTGAGCAGGAAATAACGGTGGAAGACCAATGCAGATCCGCCTGGGTCTCCCAGGTGTTAGAGAAGCAAAGGTGTCACTTCGTACACTTCATAGCCCATACCGCAGGAGCCGCCCCCCAAGAGGACGGAGCTGGTCCCGTGCAGGTTGAGGCGCCGGAAAACGCTGCTCCGGATCAGCAAGAGGCTGTCGGAGAAAGCGGATCTCCGGTGGAAGAGTCGATTCTGGGAAACTTAAGCCCAATTTCCGGAGATACCCAATCCATGGACACTGAAGAGTTCGATCGTAGGGTGAAGGAATATGGATACGGTGCCCAGCCTGAAGTTGATTCCGCCCAGCCAAAACAGGTACTTGCGACCATTGCGGCGCTGGGAGAAAACGGATCAGAAGCAGCAGACACCCAATCTGACCCCCAGCCATCTCGTAGGGGATCCCCGATGTCGAGGGAACGACCCCGCAGGGACCCTACCCCGGAGGACCACCTTTCAACTGAAGACATGATCGCACAAGCAGCCATGGATGCGGCTTATCCCTCGGATGTTCTTAACACTCCCATCACTCCCGGAGACGTTGAAGCTTTAGAAGCTAAAAGAATGGAGTTACTGGCCACAGCCAAAAAGATCAAGAACACCGCAGCCGCCATACTGGAGGAACGCAAAGACGCAGAATTTTTTGTGTCAGGTTACATCCAGCGTGAGAAGGAAGTGGACGAAGGACTGGTAAAGGTCAAGGAACTCCGAAAGCATTGGGAGGACAAGATCGTTGAAGCTCATCAAGAGGTCGAAAAGCTCCGGCGTGACATGATAACTCCCCGCAGGATCACCTTCGCAACTCCAACGGGGCAGCAACCGCTTGCCACCCCGAAGGACAATATGACGAAAGCCGCGGAACTCCTGAAAAAGAAGGATGAGGAGATTGACATCGACTTCGTCCGAAAGCTCGTTGCTTCCGCAGTGCAGCAACAAAGCAAGGCAGATACTTCGCGCAGGTTGGCATCCAACCCGGATCTTTGCGTATCCACCGCGCAGAAGGACGCCCCAGGAGATCAACACCGTGATGATGAATCGCGCACCGGTTCCACGGAACGCAGGAGAGAAGCAAGAGAGCACCCAAACCCGATTCCGGTTCCTTCGGATTCAACTCCGAGAGACCCAGCAAGGGGTAAGGGCCCAATGTACGCTGGCAGAGACAAGCACCGTGTCCCTTCACCTCCACCCGGAACTTCGCGTCCGCCGCTCCCCTCCCGCCGTCGCAGTCCCGCAGGAAACACCAGGCCCCACGGGCCAGGTGGAATCAACATCCGCGACAACATGCCACCGCCAAGGAACAGGGACCGTCCGCTGGAGCTACGCAGAAGCCGGAACCACGAGCCTGAGCCTCGTCGGAACCAGAACAGGGAGCGGACGCCGGAACCTCGCCGTAGTCAGCACAATGATCATGAGCCCGAGCCTAGGAGGAGCCGGAATGAGGAGCGCGACCCGGAACCTCGCCGGAGCAGGAACGACCAGGGCAGCCAACGCCACGACGAAGGCAGCCACAGGAGCCGGAGCCAGCACCGGGAGGGCCGGGGAGAGTCTGAAGGCGGAAGCAGGAGGTCGGATCGGCCCCCTCACAGATCTCCCTCACCACCACCTAGCGGTGGCGGCGGAGGTGGAGGCGGAGGCGGCAGCCGGAGATCTCGCTCTCGCTCAATATCCCCCCGACACGGCTCGCGCGACGCACGGGAACGCCTCAACGAATACAGAACCGACTACATCGGACCAAAGTGCTTTGGCAGGATGATTCGAGAGGAACCAAAGCCAAGGAGCTCCCTCAAGCTACCCGGAAACTTGAAGCATTATGATGGCACCGAAAGGCCGGATACCCGGATTGAGGATTACTATAATGCAGTAACCTTTGCCGGAGGGACCCCTAACATCGCCTGCCGCATGCTCCAATTGTACCTTGTAGGTCCAGCCCGGATCTGGCTCAGCGACCTCGAGAAAAACTCCATCTTTTGCTGGTTTGACCTGAAGACCGCTTTCGAGAAACACTTCAGAGGCACCTACAAAAGACCTGCCACGGCAAGCGACTTGCAAGCATGTATCCAGAAGAAGGGAGAATCCTCAAGAAACTTCCTCACGCGGTGGTTGGCATGCAGGAACGAGTGCGAAAACGTCGATCACACCACTGCCATGTACGCCTTCATCGGCGGATCGCAAAGAGGAGGACTCGCCGAGGCACAAGCTCACTTGTTTAGCTAATGCAAATAAGTTAACTTTGGATGAGATGATCTCCATTGCCGCCGACCACACTGCCGCCGATGACGACGCAGGCGGTGATATCGCGGCCACAAGCAATCCCCTTACACCAACAAAAGAAGAATCGTGATAACGGCAATAACAGCGGCCATAAACGCAAAAATCCTGATGACCAGAAGAGCGGCGGATCCGACTTGGTCGCCGTGGCGTTTCAACGCGGAGGTTCAGGAGGCGGAAGAGGACGCGGCCGTGGAAGCGGAGCCGGCAGGGGTCAGAAGCACGGCACGAGGCCGCAGCTGGCGGATCCCGCGCCCCGCAAACCTACGAGGAGTATAGGGACATGCCCTGCCTGGCCCACTTGGATCCGGCTACGGGCAAATCCACCCATACCAATCGCAATTGCAAATGGGTCAACGATCTGAAGAACGACCCGGAAGCAGGATACAAGCGAGCCCGGAAGCACCGCCCGCGCGGCAAAGGAGGCAAGGGCAAGAACAAGGACAAAGAGGAGGACAGTTCCGAGGCCATGGACGAGGATGACGCTTCGCCGGAACCCAAAGAGGGTACCGCAGCTAACAAATCTAACCCCTTCAAGCAAGAAGAGTGTCGGAAATTACCACACCTTCCTCGGAACTCCAACCGTCCGCGCGAAAAATCAGCGCTCCGGATCTTGAACGCCACAGCTTCCGGCCGTGCCGCAGCATGTCAAGTGGTCGGAGAAAGCCTCGTACGTTTGACAGGTCGGATCACCCGGCCGTCATCCCCAAAGAGTGCTACGCTCCGGTTGTGAGTCCCCGCATCGACGGGTATGACTTCTCCAAGTGTCTTATGGACGGAGGAGCTAGCCTCGAACATCATGTACCCGGAAACCCCGGAGAAGATGAACCTCACCAAGGAACAGCTCAAGCACAAGCACCACTGAATTTCATGGTGTGGTTCCGGTAAGAAGGCAAATTCTCCGGGCAGCATCAAACTTCCCGTGGCCTTCGGTGATGTGAACAATTACCGCGAAGAGATGATCACGTTCGAAGTGGTGCCCTTCAAAAGCTCCTACCACGTGATCTTCGGCAGCCCACCTACCACAAGTTTCACGCCAGAGCATGCTACATCTACAACAAGCTCAAGATTCCGGGTCCTAACGGTTGGATCACCGTGTCCGGAGACTACAAGAAAGCTAGGGACTGCGAGGAAGGCGAGGCCGCCTTTGCAGAATCCGTCATATCTGGAGAGGAGCTGCAAGGCTACAGAGCCGCGGTGGATCCGACTGAGATGCAGACCACCAAGAAGCAGATCTCCGAACAGAAAACCTCGTTCAAGGCCGCGATAGAAACCAAGAAGCATGACCTCGTCGAAGGTGACAGCTCCAAGCAGGTTTCAGTCGGAGCCAACATGGACCCCAAATAGGAAAGCGCGCTCGTCGAGTTCCTCAGAGCTAACATGGCTATCTTCGCATGGCAACCTTCCGACATGTCCGGAGTACCAAGGGAACTCGCCGAGCACTACCTCAACATAAATCCGGGTGCAAAACCGGTGAAGCAAGCTATGCGACGCTTTGGAGATAAGAAGCGCCGCGCCATAGGAATGGAATTAGCAAAGTTACTAGAGGCAGGTTTTGTAGTAGAAGTTATCCATACCGATTGGGTCGCAAACCCCGTCCTTGTACC
Organism: Lolium rigidum; assembly: GCF_022539505.1. Classification (NCBI taxonomy): domain Eukaryota; kingdom Viridiplantae; phylum Streptophyta; class Magnoliopsida; order Poales; family Poaceae; genus Lolium; species Lolium rigidum. The sequence goes on along the minus strand of NW_025899960.1, from coordinate 126,072 downwards.
TAAAAAGAATTCTGAAATACTAAGAATGTGCATCGATTACTCCGGCGTGAATAAGCACTGTCCGAAAGATCCGTTCCCTTTGCCGCGCATTGACCAAGTCATTGATTCGACGGCAGGGGCGGAGCTCCTGTGTTTTCTTGACGCATATTCCGGGTATCATCAGATATTGATGAAGGAGTCTGACCAAAAGGCGACCTCTTTCATCACACCCTTTGGCACATACTGCTATGTTACCATGCCTTTTGGTTTGAAAAATGCAGGTGCCACATACCAACGGACGATGCAGCGGTGCCTGAAGGACCAAATTGGCCGGAATGTGCACGCCTACGTCGACGACATCGCGGTCATGACCCGGAAGGGATCCGACCTGCTGAGCGACCTCAAGGAAACCTTTGATAATCTCCGACGGTACAAGATGATGTTGAATCCGCTGAAGTGCGTCTTTGGCGTACCAGCAGGAAAACTTCTTGGCTTCATCGTTTCTCACAGGGGCATTGAAGTTAACCCGGAAAAAATCAAGGCTATCCTGAACATTAAAAGGCCAACTTGTCTCAAAGATGTGCAACGATTAACTGGTTGCGTTGCGGCAATCAGTAGATTTGTTAGCCGTCTTGGCGAAAAAGCCTTACCTCTATACAAGCTGCTGAAGAAAACCGACAAGTTTGTCTGGGACGAGGCAGCAGATAAAGCACTTCAGGAGTTGAAGAACATACTCTCCTCCCCACCTATATTGGCAGCTCCAGCTGAGTCAGAGCCTATGCTCCTCTACATAGCGGCTACCAACAAAGTTATCAGCATCGTAATCGTGGTGGTGCGAAAGGAAGAAGGATTTGAGCACGGAGTCCAAAGGCCTCGTCTATTACATTAGCGAAGTCTTGACGGAATCCAAGCGAGATACCCTCACTTTCGTAAGCCGGCATACGGAGTTTTCCTAGGAAGCCGGAAACCGAGACACTACTTCCAAGAACACCCAATGACAAGTGGTGAGCAAGGCTCCCCGGCAACAATCATCAACAACTCCGACGCAACAGACGCGTAGCGAAATGGGGCATCGAGTTATCTCGCCTTTGACATCAACTACGAAGCCAGAACCGTGATCAAGTCTCAAGTTCTAGAGGATTTCATCGCAGATTGGACCGAAGCGCCTGAGGGCACACCTGTGCCGTAACCAGAAGCCTGGGTCATGCACTTTGACGGATCCAAGCAACACCAAGGCTCGGGGGATGGAGTCACCCTGAAGTCACCTACCGAAGAAGAACTGCAAGACGTTCGCAGATTCACTTCGAAGCAACCAACAACATGGCGGAATACGAGGCTCTACCGCACGGTCCGCGCATCGCTAAGGAAATTGGGATCAAGCACATCATATGCAGCGGAGATTCCGACCTGGTGGCACAGCAAGTAGCCGGAACCTGGAACGCCAGAAACTCCGTCATGGCGGCTTACAGAGACGAAGTTGACGAGATCGCCAAGTGCTTCCTCGGATACGAAGTCAAGTACGTTAGGAGAGACGATAACACAGCAGCAGACATGCTGTCCAAGCTCGGATCCGGCAGGAAACCAATTCCGCCCGGAATCTTCCTTGAGCATCTTCGAGTACCCTCAGTGAAGGGTGCAAACCCGGAAAATCCCGATCTGGCAGCTCCGGCTAAGGAAGTGATGGCAGTCATTCCGGCCTGGACTCAGCCGTTCTTGGATTACCTCATCGATCAAAAGTTGCCGGAGGACGAGGTCCACGCACGACAGATCATCAGACGAGCAAGATCCTACACAATTGTTGATGGACAGCTCTACAAACGAAGCGCAAACGGGGTATTTCTCAAATGCGTCTCCAGTCAAGATGGCATTGAAATCCTCAGAGAGATCCATGCGGGGGATTGCGGGCATCATGCCGCTCCTGCATCCCTCGTTGCAAAAGCTTTTCGGTTAGGCTTTTACTGGCTAACAGCTAAAGAAGACGCTGACAAGCTGGTGAAAACTTGCCGCGGTTGTCAGTACTACGCTACTCAACCAAACGCTCTAGCCCAAGAGCTGAAGACCATACCTATCACCTGGCCATTTGCGGTCTGGGGGCTCGATATGGTTGGTAAATTAAAGAAATCATCTCCTGGTGGTCATGAATACCTCCTGGTCGCTATTGATAAGTTCAGTAAGTGGATCGAGGCAAAGCCAGTGAGAAAAGCCGATGGTGCTACGGCACTAAAATTTGTTTGTAGCCTCGTGACGAGATTCGGCTTCCCACACAGCATAATCACAGATAATGGCACAAACTTTGCGCAGGGAGAACTCAAGGATTACTGTGATGAAGTTGGGATCCGGCTTGACCTTGCATCCGTGGCTCACCCACAATCCAACGGTCAGGTCGAACGAGCCAATGGCCTTATACTAGCCGGAATCAAACCTCGCCTTGAAGAACCGCTGCGCCGCGCAGCCGGAGCTTGGGCTGATGAGCTGGACTCTGTTCTGTGGAGTTTACGAACTACCCCTAACAGGTCAACAGGATTTACTCCTTTCTTCCCCGGTATACGGATCCGAAGCCGTGCTCCCCACCGACATCATCCATGATTCACCGCGAGTTTCCGCCTACAATGAAGAAACCGCCGACGAGGCTCGACAGCCTATCCGTGGACCCGATCGAAGAAGCTCGGAATCTAGCCGACCAACGCTCCACCATTTACCAGCAGGCTCCGACGCTATCATAGCCGTCGAGTTCGGAACCGCTCGTTCATGGTCGGAGACTTAGTCCTCCGCCTTCGCCAGGTGAAAGATCACAAGTTGCAATCTCCATGGGAAGGACCTTTTGTCATCAGCAAAGTACTACACAACGGATCCTACTATCTCGTTGATTTTCGGGAACTAAAGGATAGACCTGCCAACTGGCATCGGAAACGAAAACGAGAAGATCCGGGTGATATATATGATGAAACAGATCGTCCCTGGAACATAGCACAGCTACGTCCTTTCCACACTTAGCGCTTTTCGCATTACATACCTTGTAATATCTATGATACATGATCAATGAAATAAAGCTTTTGGTTCACTCTTAGAGTCATTTACCTCCTTTAATTTTTCATTTCGGATCGTGTATGTTTTTTCCGACTAAAACCGCAGAGCTGGATCTTTCCGCCTAGGCGCGTATGAAAGTTGTGATTTTCAAAATCGTCCCTTAGGACGTAAGCTTAAGTTTTCTGGCGGAGATTGTTTCTGTTGCGAACCCATGGATTCCTGGTAGCGACTTCCGGCACTTGGGCTGGGGGCTTGGTTCCGCGGTTATTGACGGATTGCCATTGGGCTTCGTCGCCGCTGGCGAGCGTTTCCGGCTCGGGTTTTCCGGCTCGTGGAAGGTCAAGTGGGCAAGCCGGAAATTATCAACCCAGCACTTGCTTTCAAGAAACAACACATGCAAAAAATATATAAACGGATAGCAGGATAAGTTGTTTCCGCCCACGCATAATTGTTTCGTACCTAGCTACTTAAGAATTTAAGTATTATTACAAACCCATTCTGGGGCCAAAATGATGCAACTTGTTTCATTGTTCTAAACAGGAGCTCTACTCGGAGTCCTCCTCTTCACTTTGCTGGTAATTGGAGCCGTCATCACTGTCACCAGATCCGGCTCTGGAGCCGTCACCAGAGCTTTCTCCGGAATGCTCGCCGCTTGACCCGGATCCTTCCCCGTAATACTCCGGCTCGCCTGCTTCTTCCTCAGCATCGGAAAATCCTTCGGGTAGATCGTGCTTGTTATACCAGAACGAGTGATCCACTCGCCTGACAAACAGCTGTTCATATCCTTCGGTTTCCGCGAGGAGAGCGCCCATGTCGGAACCCTTGGGGGCTCCGTGCGCGATAGTCGCCAGGTCGAGAGAGGGGAAGTGAGCCTTGCAGGTGGCCAAGACTAGGGAGGCGACTCCGCGTGCTGAAGACTTCTGCCAGTCCTTGATGAAATCCGGCACCAATCCCATAAGTTTGGTCATCGTATCGATGACTGTGGTTTTGGCCTTCTTCAGAGACAGAGCCGTGGCGATTCCGCGACAGGCTTCAATTAACTTCTCAATTGATATACGCGCTTCATCATATGCCTCCGTCCTCGTAAGGTTTGACTCTTTTGTCCATTCAAAGCCAAGGCTCGCTGTGAAAGAAGCAACAGTTTCCGTTAAGAGATAAAAGCTTGCGGGATGGTCGGAGCAACAACACGGAAAACGCTTACGGAAGATAAGCTTGTCGATGGCCTCAGCTTCCTCTTCCAGAACTTTGTTCTTGGATATCACGGAAAGCACGCAGCCCTGGCTTGTCTCCAGTTTTTCATTCAGCTCCGCCAGGTCGCGGGCATGTTTTTCGGACAGCTCCTTCCTCGCTTGATTTTCCTGGGAGGCGGATGTCTTCACAAAGTTCTTGAGGGATTCATTTTCCGCCTCAAGCACCTGGATCTTGGCGGACAGCTCGTCAAACTTGGAGTGCCTGGCAGTCTCTTCTGTATGAAGACAGAATTGCACATATTACGCATCTTGAACAGCTATATCAAAACAAGAGTAAAGACCCGGATCTTGTACCTTGAAGGCGGGTCTCAAGCAGCTGGATAGCGTTCTGGCTATTTTCCGCGTTCTGGCGAAGCCCCTCGATCTCCGCGATCTGCTCCAGCACATGCACGCGCAAGTCTTCGTGCAATTTCCGCGTGGTCTGTGCAGAGGAGTTAGTCGGATATTTAAAATCTTGGGGGCTAGCGAGGAATTCATTCTTGGTACAAAATTTTAAATTTCCGCCTCAGGTACATTTTTGGGAAAGCATCGGCTAATACATGTTACACGGAAATATATCACCCAATGCTTGGGGGCTAGTATTACCTGCCGCACTTCCCTGTGCTTGGCGAAAAATTCCTTCAGGTTCTCCTCCAGGTCGGCGAGTTCACGCACCTCCTCGTCCGGTTTCCCCCACACTTTGTTCAAGCATATCGGAAACTTCCGCGTGGCGCCGTGAGAGGGTAAGCTTTTGAATAGACGGGGTTGGTTGGTGGTGGACTCGAGTCGCGTTGGTTACTTGAAGGAGCTTAGCCTTTTGCTCCTTTTCTTCTTCGTCGGCCCCGCGAACGCGGAGCTTGGTTGAGCTCGACGGAGAAACAGGTGAGGAGGTTCCCTTGGCGGAGTTGCCGTGGTGGGCGGAATCTTCAGGAAGATCATCAACATTGATGACATCTTTCGGATCCGGCTTGGAGGCAGATGAAGCCTTGGGCGGAACTTCAACCTCAGGAGTAATGGGAAAAGAAGCCGGAGATGGCTTGGTTCTCCTCTTAAAGGTCTTTGGGGCCTTGGGGGGCTGGCTTCCGGAGCTTCAGTAAAAAACATACAAGTATAAGAGCGAGCGTTGAATCGGGACTTGGGTCTCGGAAGTGGACGCTTACCCGGAAGGTTTGAAGAAGTGCCGGAAAGCGGGCTGCCCACTCGTTGTCGGTATTAATTAGCGAGAGGCGCTTCTTTTCCGCCTCTAATTTCCGGGTAGCCGCGAGTGCCGAGCACTTCGCGGGCGCGTTTGGCACGGGGGCTGGAAGGTGCTGGCTTCTTCCTCTTAGCGGGGCGGGAAGCCTCGGGAGCTTCCGTCTCCGATGCGGCTTCCGGGTCCGCGTTGCTGGTGGAGGGGACTCGGAGGAGAGTTCCGAGTTCATTTTCCTCAAGCGCCTCGAGCTGGTACAAAGTTAAACACTTAGATGAAAAAGTGAAGAAAAACAATATACCAAAGTCAAGGCGACGTACCGCGGTTCCGGATCCATTTGTGTGGATGTCTTTGTTGCACACGTGAACGTGGAGTTCACGTGAAATCTTGATAAGGACCCGGATCCTTTTGTCGAGGGCGTCGGCAGAAAGATTATCTTTGGTGGCGCGCATTGGATCGTCGCGCCCAGTGTATTCAAACATCAGGCGGTCCCTGTGTTGCAGCGGTTGGATCCGCTTGGTAAACCAGGAAAGGGTTAAATCCTTCCCCGTTAGCCCTTCCTCCGTGAGCTTGCAGATCCGCCTGACAGCGCGGGTCAGCTGAGGCGAGTCGGAGAAGTGGGGGCAGTACGTCCATGACGGAAGCTCTTTGGCGGGGCAGTTTTTAAAAGCCGGAAGTTTCTTTTCGCTCGCGGGGTCGGAGACGTCCTTCAGATAGAAGAAACCCGCAGACCAGTACCTCGCGGATTCGTGGCGGTCGGTTGGAGGGTAGACGCGGCCCGGGCGGAGCATGAAAGTGATGGATCCGCACGTGGCGAGTTCGCCGGATTGTCGGATCTTCTTGACAGAGAAAAAATATTGGAACAGAGAGATCTCAGGGGATACCCGGAGATGGCCTTCGCAGAGGGCGACGTGGTTGCTGATGGCGAGCACGCTGTTTGGAGATATGTTGTGGGGTTGGAGCCCATACGTCTTCGAATCTCCGAGAAGAAGTCCGAAGGCGGAAATGAAAATCCGCGCTCCACCGGTGCCTTGGTCAGCACCATCTCATCGTCCCTCGGAGCCGGAGCAAGTTCACTCGGAACTGACCTCCAGCTTCTGGGTTGCAGAAAGCCCTCCGACTCGAGGTTCTTTAGCTCCATCTCGGTGGTAGTGCAGGGCCACCATTTTCCTTTAGCTTCAGAATCTCGCTTCCGAGCTTTCGATTTCTTTGTGACTTCTTCCACTTGGTGCTCCGTTTGACCCGCTCCAGAGGTTTTCTCCGGGAAAGCAGAGGTCCCCTCCGCTTCCTTGCCGGAATCCTTTCAAGGATCCAGCCTGATTGGAACAAAGGGAGGAGGGGCGGAGGCGAGTGGGGTCGCCATGATTGGTTCCGAGGTCGGAGGCGGAGTCGTTGAAGACATCTGAAGAAAAAGAGTTTGGCGGAAACTATCTTTTGTCGGATCCCATGTCGTCTTCCCAGAATTCATCCCTACCAACTGCGGCGTAAGAGTGAAGCTCGAAGACTTACCGTAATGGCGAACGCGGTGGCCTGAGTTGACCGGCGGCGAGTTTTTCGCGCGGTGGCTCGCTGGAGTTAAGAACACGAAGAACTCTGCGGTGGTGAATTCGCTCCGGTGAAGCTCCGGCGACTTTTCCGGCAGGATCCGGTGCGGCGGAGGAAGAGCTCGCGGGCGGCGCTCGGCAGAGAGGTGAGAAGGGGGTGAATGAAGGTAAGGGGGCCTCGACGGTGGATATTTATAGGCTGAAGGGATAAGATTCGTGCTCCGCATCCTGTGGTCGGAACGCAAGCGTCGCGCCGTTGGATGCGTGACATGTGTCCCAAACCCTAACGGTAAAAATGGCTAGAGATAAGTTACCGCGGAAATCGCGCGAAAATGGCGCCAGAATTGGCGGAACCGTTTGAGTCTTTTAAGATTCCGGGTAATTGCGTGAGAATGAGTTAGCTACCATTCGTAAGCAGGGAGTAACCCCGAAATGTTCTTTGAATGTCGATGGATGAAGTCCCGCAGGATGGAAGCATTTTTCCGACTGAAAGTTGGGAAAAGAAGAAAATGCAAAGTTGGAGCTCTTCAAGTTTCTCCGCGTTACCAACGATGCCGGAAACTTACGGTAGAAGCATGACGGAAACTGCAGGCGAAACTCGGAGAACTCTGGGGGCTACTGTTGTGGGTATACTTCATGGGTGTACCATCGACAGTGCCTAGATCCGGCAAGCCCGGGTGGCCCACAGACGGTGATGAGGCATGTGGCCCATCGGGCGGCCCGATTGCTCGTTGATCCCGACGGAAGATGTCCGGCCCGAGAACGAGAAGCCGGATCCGACCGACCTTGGAGTAACCCGGATCCATGAAGGCCCAATAGGAACCCGGATCCAGTACGACGTGTAAGGAAGGCGGATCCGTGACGTGCACGGCAAGATATTGTACCGTAGTTAGGCTATCTGTAATCCGGCTAGGACTCTCCATGTAAACCCTAGATCCGTGCGCCTTTATAAGCCGGATCCCGGGAGCCCTAGAGGCGAACAACCACAACCATTGTAACAACGCGCAAGCGCCCAGATAATTCCAGACAAGCAGCAGTAGGCCCTGTCTTCGTGCAGGTGTTCCGAAGCTGGGTAACTCGCGTACCACCATCCGGAGTGCACTCCGCCCTATGGCCCCTACTTCTTCTCCCCCTCGTGAGGATCCCTCCTCCGAGGTACCGTCGACAACGACACTACCGGCCACCGCACACCTCCTGGTCGGATTTTGGCCAGGCCCAGTTCGCTGTCTATTTTTGGTTTTCTGTTTCTTTTTTCGTTTTTTATTTTTTTCTTTTTTCTTTTCTGTTTCTTTCTTATTTTGTTTTTCTTTCTTTCTTTTTTTCAAATCTGAAATTTTTTCAAATTTTAAAAATGTTCAAAGTCAAAAAGTATGCAAATTCGAAAATGTCTAAATTCGAAAATTGTTCAAATTCGAAATTTGCGCAAATTCGAAAATTATTCAAATTCGAAAATCGTTCAATTTCGAAATTTGATCAAATTAAAAAATTGTTCAATTTCAAAATTTCTTCAAATTCGAAAAATCGTTCAATTTTGAAATTTGTTCAAATTTAAAAGTCGTTCAATTCGAAATTTGTTCAAATTTAAAACTGTTCAGATTTAAAACAGAGAAAAAATAAGAAAGGAAAAAAGAAAAACAAACTTGGGCCGGCCCAACTTACCTGGCCTAGGGTGTGCGGTGGTGCGTCCGCACCGACCTGGTCGGCGGACAGCAGCTCCCGAGAATCATTGCCTCCAACGCACGTTCAAATTTCCAAATGGGCCGTATGAAATTCCAAATGGGCCGCATTTCATACGGCCCATCAACACAAGTACAAGTTTCCCATTCTTACATGTATTAATAAAAACAATATTACAATAAGAGAAGAATGTCCAAATAGTCCAAAATAATTGTTCGCAGCGTTAAAAACGGTTCACCTGTTAGACAAGACAATTTTCATCTGATTTTGAAGTACCAAAAAAACAGCAAAAAATACAAACACAAAGACAAAACACCTGAAAAAAAGAAGAAGAAAAAAACGAAAATATTAGAAAATAAAATATTACTTATTACAAGAGAAAAGTGCTCATATGATTTTTAAATACCACCACCTCGGCCCGTTACAACTCGGGATGAACTTGTTTTGTTATTGCCTCTTGAAGTATGCTCTATGAATACATTCTAATGTCATTTTTTTTGAAATTTTCTTCCTTTAAAGATTTTGTGTCCCTATCAAACCGGTAGATCTAGCAGTGCGACCAGCGAATCAGTTTACTAGTTCTCAGCGGTCCATTTTTCTGAACTATGGGTGGGTGGCATCCTCATGTCCTCGAAATTGAGGTACACAACAAAAAGAAACGATAAAAGCAAATTAAGGGTCTAGCCAATACATGGTACTAGACATTAGAGCTTAGCCTATTCACCGCCTTTAGCGGGGCGACCTACCCGACCCCGAAGGAAAAAAACCTATTGGTAGCATTATGATATCCTATTAGTAAGTGAGTTTTTTTTGTAACAACTTAAAAAAAACCTTAGGAAAATACCATTTATCTTTAATTTTTTAAATCAACTTAAGAATGAAAACATTTCGAGCCCATGAAAATCTCTGAACATCATGAGCATTTTTTTTAATCCAAGAATTTTTTTTCTTGAACTAGATGAACACCATTTTTATGAACCCAACTTTTCAAATCAAAAATATTTTTGATAGAAATGGAATAAATATGAAATCATAAAGAAGACAATAGACAGAAACAGGAAATAAAATAAAATAAAATAAAAATACACAACAAAAAGAATAAAAAAGAAAACACAGAAACGAATAAAAAAGTCTTCTAAATGTCCTGGCCCTTGTGGGGCCTTCAACCGTGCGAGACGGTTGTGGCGCAATGCTGCATGAGCGCTTGCGAGGTCACAATATTAGTTGGTGGCTACTTGGGTAGGAGCTAATTTTATATATGATCTATGAGATCATTTTTTAAAACACAAAACATGTTCAAATATTCTCAAAAAATCGACAAGACACATCTGCGTTATCTAGGCAACGTCAAGAATTTGCTGCATCAAATTCGACCTACACTTAGAGAGCCAAAAAAATATAAACTTAGGTGAATAGTATGAATTTTCACCCAAAGTTGAATTTATTGCCAGTACAAGTTTTTGTTTTATTTCTCTAACGATAGATAGAATTTTGAGCTGAAATTTCTTGGAGTTGTAGAAATAGCCCCTAGGTATGTTGAATAAAATTTTCTGACTTTATCAAAACTTCTAAATGTGACTTTTATGAGTTAGTCCTACCATCTCACCTAAAGGACAAATCATATACGTAATGTCCCCCGAGATTGGTTGCGTGCGCTAAAAAAAAGGGGGACATGAATATATTCGATCTCCATTCCATAACAAATATCATAAAATTGAGATGAACAGAGACAAGTGATTAGGCATCGTAAAACATAAAGGGCCAGTGCTAGCCATGAAAATCACTTGAGATTTCATCAAAATTCACTTAATTTCAGTGATTTTGGTAGAGACCGAAATAAATACGTGTCGGTCAAATATTTCACTAATTTCAGTAATCCACATTAAATTTTTCAAAATTTAAATATTATGATGAATTTTAGAAGAAAATTTCAGCCTTTTGGCCGAAAGGAAAACCAAGATCTCTGAAATTCAGTGACTTTAATTAGCCGTGACTGAAATCTTTTTGAAACTGAAAGTTAGAACCATTGTGCTAGCTACCTTGCGTTAGGTGATGTGGAGCATAAACAGAACAGAGAGACAAGTTTATAACCAGTACAAACGACATTATTCCAATACAAACGTAGCAGCTTAGTACGATAAGATGAGTACTGACCAACTAGCAGTCCCTCAAGAAACAGCCATGTGGGGCGGATCGAAGAAATCCGGATCCAGGACAACAGGGTGTTCCATCAACGGGAACACTAGACGCCTGCTTGACACGAGACGCACCACCTCAGAGCTGCCGCTTAAGTCAATGCAGACCAGGTGAGCGTACGGGCAGCCGCCCCTGTAGGGCTCACGCAGGAACATGTAGAGGGCGGCGCCATTCTCGACATCCTTCTGCCGCTTCAAGAACGGAAACTCGGGCGCGGTCTCAGGCGACCCCCACGCCATGAACACCTCCAGCTCGAACACGCTCTGCATGCTGAACTCTCTGCGCATGCTCCACTCCTCCGACGGGAGGTCGTCTAGAGTCCACACCTTCACCTTCGTATCGCCGGGGCGATCGAACGACGGTTCGATGAGGACGAACCAGATGGAGTCCCCGACGCGGCTCATGGTCCGGAACACCGGCATAGCGTCCTGGTCGATGTCGTACTTGTCGTACCTGGTCCTGCACTCCTCGGGCAGCATGGCGACCTTGAAAACCACCGGCTCCGTCGTGTCGTCGGTCAGATCGCCGAGGTCGCAGTACACGATGCCTTGCGAGAGGTCGCCCCACACAGCATGGCCGTTGCACGAGAACACTGCGTGCGCTTCGAAGGGGTTGGCCATGGCGCTGACGACGCGCACGCGGGCCTTGAGTTCCCACGCGCGTCTGCTGTAGTCCCGTCTGGCGTCGTCATCGTCAGTGGACCGCGGCGGCGACCAGAGGCAGAGAACAGGGTCCGTGTACTTATTGGCCGAAGGGGAGGTCGACCTCTCGGCCATGAGCACCAGGGAGTACAGCTGCTTGTCCTCCTCCCCTACCTTGACCTTGAGAGGGAACTCGGTGCAGACGGGCCGGCAGCAGGGAGGCAGGCGGGGGAGCAGGGAGAGTGACGCGGCGGCGGAGTCGTAGAAGAGGTAGTACGACACCTCGTCGGCCATGAAGCTGGGGATGAAAGAGATGCAGAGGACCATCACGTCCCCGTCCACGGCGTAGATGCGGCTGCCGAGGCGGGTTTGGCTCCCGCAGCGCTTCGTCTTCTCGACGTCGAGCTGCGACCCGACACGGCGGAAGACCTCGTCGGTCGCGCGGAGAAGCAGCTCGGGGGTGATGTACGGGTCGTCGTCGCCGCTGCCGACACGCACGAATAGTGTGAGTCCCCGCACGATGGCGTCGCCGTTGGGGCCGCAGCCGTAGGCCGCCTTGCTGGAGCACTCCACGATCCGATAAGCCCTGGGGTCGTGGTCGGTAACGTCGAAATTATCCACATGGTTGCTTAGCAGCAGGAACGCACAAGAAGGCTCCTCCTCCATATCAAGTCTAGCTAGGGCAGGTCGATCAGAGGCCGGCTATAAAGAGAAAGAGAGGCCAGACCGATCCTATTTCTACTCGATCGACGGCAACGCCAGCCGGATTGACCCGTGAGTGTAACTTCCTTGTTAGACGTTGTGGTTGCAATCTGTATTTCGTTCATCCTTGAATAATTTGCTTGTTCATCGACTGCCCGGGATTAAGCTATCGTGCTCCATATTGCAACCATATCACCAACAAAAATTATCCAAGGACATTGGTTATTGCATTATTGCTATCGTGTACTCTACTCCCAACCATATATATCACCAACAAAAATACAATTGCTATCTTACTCCCAACCAGCAATTGATATGGTTCCGAGTACGATAACAATAATACAATTTCTATCGTACTTCCAACCATGTCGCCAACAAAAATATCATGAAAACACAAAGAAATTTAGGTGGTTAGATACCAAACCATGCCAACAGTAATAAAAAAGAGAATTATACATATATTACAGCTAGCACTAAGACATCGATCTGATCGACCATTTAAGAGTGAGATGGGATGGTCAAATCGTCAAGATGGGGCTTCCTGGAACTGCAATACCACGAGCTTCCGGGATTGTGCGAGAATCGACAAATGTAGGTTTGTACGTTTTTACAAAACGACAACTAATTAACACTGACTAACCGTGTCAGATTTCAGAACACTCCCCTTCAGATCATTTATCCATTTCTTAGTCTTTTAAGTTTATGCATGATCACCTATTTTCGATAAAAGGCAAAATATTAAGTATTACACCCGGCTTCTGCATAAATAAGATGCACACCAACCACGGAACCAAGAAAAATAAAAAAAAATCTCGATACATATATAGGACATCTCATGATGTTGTATCGACCTTTAAGGTGGCGACGGACCAATCCTGAGATTATGTTGCCACCCATGGTAGGTAATAAATTCCATTGCCGTATCTTCCAACCGTGTGAACACCTCCGTAAACAAGTTTGACAAACTTGTAGATAACATAAGACATATGCATGAGTACAAGTTTGTCAAACTGATTAATTGATCGATGCATGATTTGTACGGAGTAGATTGATTCGTGCTACTTTTCAGTCTGACGTACTTTAAGTGTTTGGTAAAGGAGAACCAACCTGTGGTTGGATGGTTAGGAGGGCAGTGGCACCCCCAGCCCACCAGAGTTCAAATCCCAGATTTGACACTTTGGTGTCTCATAAAGGCGGAATATTCTTCAGTGGGAGGCGACGTTCCCGTCGACAGTGAGCGCACTGTGGTGACTTCGTCAATCTCAAGACCCGCCGGACCAGTTCTTCAACGCAGTCTCTTGGAGGTGCTCATAGGGGTAGGGTGTGCGTGTGTGCGTTCATAGGGGTGAGTGTGTGCGCGTATGTATGAGCGTCTTTGATTGTATTGTGTTTCGCAAAAAAAAAAAGTGTTTGGTAAAGTAAATACTCCTATTTCTTTCCGTTTATATAACTAGGTCGGTTCATGGATGAAGTCGGTTTTGTATCTTTAATTTTACGTGCACCCCTCCTCTTGTATATGTATGGGGTGAAAAAACGTACATAGAGTATATATAGGATCGATCCATCATCCACGTCCGACAGACCAAACACCATCTGATCGATGGAGCAATCAATGGCGGCGGCTGCCGCTTCCCGACCGTTCTTGCTGCTGGACGACACAGCGCGCGCCGTGTACCACGAATACAGCGATTGGGAGATGGTCGAGTGCGAGTGCCAGAGCAAGGTGGCCTACGGCTGCGGTCCGCTCGGCCAGCAGATCGTGGAGGGCCTCACCCTCCTCGCGGACCTCCGCAGCGGCGACGACGACGAGGGCGGCGTCCCGCGCCTCGCTGTCCACGCCACCGACGAGGTTCTCCGCCGCTTCGAAGAGGAGGTCCCAGGCGAGCTGGCCAAGGTGTTTGGCGAGATCGACGACGCGCTGCTCGAGATCTACGGGACTATAGTCCGCCTCTCCGCCAGCGTGGAGGCCGTGGACGACGAGGCGGGCGTCCTGGTCCTCTGCGTGTCGTTCCGTCATGAAAGAGAGCTCGGCGATCTCCAGTCGTACCACCTCGTCTACGATAGAGAGACCGCCTTGCTCTCTCTGCTCCCGTACGTGCCGACGCACTGTAAGGCCGCCTACACAAACTGCCCTCTCCTCGTGCGCCATCCGGGCGACGGTGGCTACACGCTGGTCCTAACGGCGGTTGAGGCAGAGCAGCACGACGAGCTAGGCCGGCCCGTCCTTTGCTCTTGGACGCCGCAGTCACCGTCCCTCGTTAACGGTGGCGTCGGCCCCTGCTGGCAGATACGGCAGCGCAGGCATGCCACGGTGATGCCAGACAGGTTCGGCTGGGAGGCGGAGGCGTTCACTTACAAGGGCAAGGCTTTCTGGGCCGACCTGACCCAAGGCATCCTCTACTGTGAATGCGCCGACCTCCTCAACGACTGCGACGACGCCTCCGCGGTGGAGTTCACCTTCGTCGCGCTGCCGGAGGAGTACATGATCGAGGAGCTGGAGTACAAGCATCGGGCCATGGGCGTCGGAGTCGGGGACAGCGTCTGGTTCGTGGTCCTCGAGTCTTGCGACCACCCCGGCGACACCATGGTGGTGGTTCTGAGCCTGGACCTATCCGACGGCGCCACCGAGCGGCGGTGGGAGAGGCACCTGGAGCTAAGCCTGCTGAGCATATGGGCGCTGGAGGGCTTCGTGGAGGCGGGGCTGCCGAGGAGGGTGCCATGGTCGCCGTTCCTCAGGGAGCAGGACGCCGGCGTGATCTACTTGTTGCTGCCGCGGGCCGCTCCTCACGGAACAGGCTGCCACCTCATTGGCATCGACGTGCGTGACAGCAACGAGCCGCGTCTCGTCCGGCCCCGACGCCTCGGCATCACCCCGTGGATGTTCAACCAGCAGCCCGTGCTCTTGGCTCCTGATTTCTTCGACCGGCGGCGCAAGGACAAAGAAGCTCTCAACCAGCTGTCTATCTAGCCTAAGCCTTGACTGGCTTCAAGTGCCCTCGGCAATGTCGGATTATTACTTGTCTCCATATATATTGTCTTTTTTTTTGAAGCTTGGATATACTACCTCCGTTTCAAGAAATAAGGCACACGCGTATTTTAAGACGAACTTTGATAATAAAAATTAAGCAACAAAGTTTTGATTATATACTACCTCCGTTTCAACAAAGCTTGGGGTATGTAATTAGTATCGTTGGATTCATATTGAAAAACACTTTTTAATGAAACTAATTTCATACAAACAATCTCTATCTATTTGAAGTAATTCTTGGTCAAACAAAAAACACGTAAAACGAGGACGCCTTATTCCTAGAAACGAAGGTAGTATTACTTAAGACATAATTGTTTCATTACATTCACTATTGGCCATGTCCTCCACACCGGATGGGACTGCACCAAAAAGAACACACTCAGAAGACTCATTACGTCCCAGTTTTGCCAGGTTATGAGCAACCTGGTTTGCAGCACGGTTGATCTTGGAAACTGAATATATTGTCGATCACTAACGATTCAACATAGCTTCAAAGTACTCCCTCCGTCCCGTCAACAAATTAGTGCAATTTAGATATGTCTTTAACTCAAATACTATTAAATTTAATCAACTTCCTAGCTAGAAAAAAGTACTCCCTTTGACCTAAATTACTTGTCGCATATTTAGACAAGACATTACTCTATCCATCTATATAAAAAGATGTCTCAACTATGTTAAAATTTAGATGTATTTGGATCTATCTTTTTATCTAGATATACATCCATAATTAATTATATAAAGTTGAGACATGTTTTTTATGTTCAAATTGAGTTACCTAAAATGAGTCTTAGGTTCATTGAATCCACGATAAGTAATTTGGATCAGAGAGAGTAGCAACATTTATGACACAAAATTAATATCATTGGATCATTGAATTTTACCAGATTTTTTGGGATACCAATAAAACAGATATGTTGCAAATGTTTAGTGTTTTACACGCTGGACAGTTGGAGCTATTTCGTCTAAATTTTGGTGAGGTTATCTTGTTACCTAAGGTTAAGGAGGCAGAACGGATTCAGTAGTACAAACTAATCTATCTTCTTAACGTAAGTTTCAAAATTTTCACGAAAGTGGCCACCATTGATATGTAATTCGCCTATGTTGTTTTTTCCTTTGAAACTATTTGTGACCCCCGAACGACTGTGTGCATCCTGGTTATGCGGATGCCGGGTGTAATTGCTTGATCAAGTAATAAAGCGCGCATTTTAAAAAAATGGTTTAATAATATATTAATTTAATAGCACATACTCCCTCCATTCTGATTTAATCTACATTTAGAGAAAAATGATACAAAGTAGTGTTGCATTTATTAGTACTATACTTAGATATGTAAATAACCAATGCAAGCAACATTAGAAACAACAATGAAGAGAGCAAAACCACTTTCGTTTTTAGTGTTGTTGTTGACTAAAAGCTACTATCTCCATCCCAAGGCTTAAGGCTTATATTTTTTTTGGAAAAGACAAAGCAAGTAAAGTTTGACCAAAATTTTAGAATAATCTATCAATAAATATGATATTTTGTAGATAGCACATGAAAATATATTTCATTATCTATCTAATAATATTAATTCTATATTTCACATGTTAATGCTTTTTTATAAAACTTAGTCAAACTTAACATAGTTTGACTTTCTGAAAAAAATATATAGGCCTTAAGCCTTCGGATGGAGGTAGTAGACCGTAGAGTATTTTAGAAAATTTTGAAGCTAGAATATAGACTATTTCAAAACGGAGGAAGTATATAGCTATTTTCTGTAAAAATGTATGCACGCTGGATTTCTACTTCAATCACGTCGTATCTTAAGTGATGTGTCTATCATAAAATGGATCTAATTCGCTCCGGATCAATTGTTCCAAGTGAAAACTATGGCTTATCAGTGGCAACCTAAAGGAGTTTAGTCCTACGATCTCACCCAAAGGAGAAATCCTATACAAATGTCCCTCGAGATTGGTTGCGTGCACTAACAAACGTAGTAGCAGCTTAATACGATATACTGACCAACTAGCAGTCCCTCAAAAAACAGCCATGTTGGGCGGATCGAAGAAATCCGGATCCAGGACAATAGGGCGTTGCATCAGCGGGAACACCAGGCGCCTGCTCGACACGAGACGCACCACCTCAGAGCCGCCGCCGCTCAAGTCAATGCACACGAGGTGAGCGTACGGCCGGTAGCCGCTCCTGTAGGGCTCACGCAGGAACATGTAGAGGGCGGCGCCATTCTCGACATCATCCTTCTGCCGCCGCCTCAAGAACGGGAACTCGGGTGGCGCGGTCTCCGGCAACCCCCACGCCCTGAACGCCTCCAGCTCGAACAAGCCTTGCATCCTGAACTCTCTGCGCATGCTCCACTCCTCCGACGGGAGGTCGTCTAGAGTCCACACCTTCACCATCGTATCGCCGGGGCGATCGAACGACGGTTCGATGAGGACGAACCAGATGGAGTCGTCCCCGACGCGGCTCATGGTCCGGAACACGCGCATCGGGTCCTCGCCGATGTCGTATCTGATCCTGCACTCCTCGGGCAGCATGGCGTGCTTGAAAACCACCGGCTCCGTCGCGTCGTCGGTCAGATCGCCGAGGTCGCAGTACACGATGCCTTGCGCGAGGTCGCCCCAGACAGCATGGCGGTTGCACGAGAACACCGTGTGCGCTTCGAAGGTGTCGGGCATGGCGTTGACGCGCACACGGGCCTTGAGTTCCCACGCACGTCTGTTGTAGTCCTGTCTGGCGTCGTTCTCCGGGGGCGGTGGCGGCGACCAGAGGCAGAGAACGGGGTCCGTGTACTTGGCCGAAGGGGAGGTCGACCTCTCCGCCATGAGCACCAGGGAGTACAGCTTCTTGTCCTCCTCCCCTGCCTTGACCTTGACCATGACCCTGAGAGGGAACTCGGTGCAGACGGGCCGGCAGCAGCGAGGCAGGCGGGGGAGCAGGGAGAGCGACGCGGCGGAGGAGTCGTAGACGAGGTAGTACCACACCACGTCGGCCGTGAAGCTGGGGGTGAAAGAGATGCGGAGGACTATCACGTCCCCGTCCACGGCGTAGATGCGGCTGCTGAGGCGGGTCTCGCTCCCGCAGCGCTTCATTTTCTCCACGTCGAACTGCGACTCGACGCGGTCGAACACCTCGTCGGTCGCGCGGAGACGCAGCTCGGGGGTCATGTAGTACGGGTCGTCGTCGCCGCCGACGAGCAGGAACAGTGTGAGGCCCCGCACGATGGCGTCGCCGTTGGGCCCGCAGCCGTAGGCCGCCTTGCTGGAGCACTTCACCATCTGATAAGCCCTGGGGTCGCCGTCGTCGATGACGCTGAAATTTCTCACAAAGTCAGTTAGCAGCAGAAACTCACAACAAGGCTCCTCCTCCGCCATATCTAGCTAAGCTAGGGCAGATCGATCGATCAGATGTTGGTTTCTCTTGTTTTTTTCTGGTCTGGCTATAAAGAGAAAGAGAGGCCAGACCGATCCTATTTCTACTCGACGGCAACGCCAGCCGGATTGATACGCGCGCGACTGTACTTTCCTTGTTGGACGCTGTGGTTGCAATCTGTATTTACTTCTTGTCCTTGCATAATTTTCTTTGAAATCTGTATTTAGTTCTAGATCAGAGATGGAACTCTGCAGCCGTAATATTTTTCTCATGAGCACTAAACCCTCAAAATTGAGCAAATTTCTGGAGACTTTATCGCCTCACATGGAGTCATTGTCAGTTCATATATTTCTTGTACTTGAGTACAACAGCAACTACACCACCTAGGCATATAACACAAGTATAACATTCAGAGCCCAACTCTGAAACCAAGAAACCGTACTACAAAAATCATCTGAATTTATTTTTGTTTCAGGACACATTTTTTCAACAACATTCACTTGCAAGGAATCCAACTGAGACGACCGCTAGAACGAGCAGCATCTCGACGAAACGCCGCCGTTGGGGTCTCCAGCCGACACCTGGATGGACTGCCCCTCTCCGACGACACCGGCACCAGAATCCTCCGAAGAAGAAAGCGCCTTCTTGCTGACGATCCGGTATATCTCGGCCAACACGGTCTGGAAAGCCTTGTCAACATTAGTCGCCTCGAGCGCGGAGGTCTCAATGAAGAACAGGCCTTCCCTCTCCGCGAAGCCCGCCGCGTCCTCCGTGGCCACCGAGCGGAGGTGCTTGAGGTCGGTCTTGTTGCCGATGAGCATGATGACAATATTGGCGTCGGCATGGTCACGGAGCTCCTTGAGCCACCGCTTCACGTTCTCGAAGGTGGTGGCCTTGGTGACGTCATAGACAAGCAGCGCGCCCACGGCGCCCCGGTAGTAGGCGCTCGTGATCGCCCGGTACCGCTCCTGCCCTGCCGTATCCCATATCTGCGCCTTTATGGTCTTCCCTTCCACCTGAAATGAATAGCAGCAGTGCGTGCAGCAATGTTGTTAACTATAGACCTTTGGGAAATCATTTCTTCAGAAACAAGGATTACTTGATACTTTGATAGTACAACTTAGATGGATACGAAACCAGCCGTTTTATTTTGTGATTCTAGAGGACTGCAACTGACAACTGAAGGGAAGTGAATAACAATGATCGACTCCTTGAGCAAGTTGGAATATATGTCGGAAGGCCTCATGGGCTAACTACCAACACGGTCCACATGATCTGGCTATATGCCATATCAACCGCCTCCTAAACAGACCATGTCAATGATGCCAGTGCTGATTGACATGGCCTTGACAGAGTGCCAGCCACCGCAGCGCCAGGCAGCCGTTCATGATTTAAGTTGCAGATGCTGCATACGGCTGCCGCCAGCAGCAAGATTGACACTGGGGTTATTGAAACATAAAAAATACTGAAGATGCAGGAATTGTTAGGTGACAAATATATATAGTCCATGAGCAAATCAACTAGCTCTAAGATCACCATGACTTTCTCAAAACCACATACTAGTATAACTGACTGTTTGTACCCATGACTTTTTCAAAACATGCTTCATAACCGCTGGTTAACTTCTGAGCTAAAGAAACACTCTGGATATGTTCTTGAGATTTTCCAAGGTAAACATAATTGTCTGTTTGTAAGGGAATCTAGCTTTTCTTTGGTGTCTTATTTTTTGATCGAGACAGGATAGTAGCGGACGTCATAACTGAGTGCAAAAACGGCAGAGTTGCGCCCAGACAGGCAAACAGTGGCCTAGATCGCTAAGCAGTATAGCATGATCAGACTGTGAAATTCTACCCAAAATAAGAAATTAGTACTACTGCACATCCGCCCAAGAAACCAAGAACAGCAAAGTTTGCGCTTTTGCCAGACGTAACCGGCAAGAAGCTTCGATCGATTGATAAGTCAATTGGACAGTATCGGAGAAGGGGTGGGGAGCAGAGGAGAGGAGAGGTGGACCTGCGTGGTGCGGGTGGCGAACTCGACGCCGATGGTGGACTTGGAGTCGAGGGAGAAGGTGTTCTTGGTGAAGCGGGAGAGGAGGTTGGACTTGCCCACGCCGGAGTCGCCGATCAGCACCACCTTGAACAGGTAGTCGTACTCGTCCCCGCCCTGCTCCCACGCCGCCGCCCGCCGCGCCATCCACTCGACTCGGCCGGCCGGAACCAATCAACCCTCCTCGCCTTCGGCGGCCCTCCGATCTCTTTCTCGGCCCTCTGCTCCCTCGGAGCCTCCGCCGGCCGCCTCTCGCTCGGTCGCTGTCTCAGTCCCGCCCAAGGAGAAGAAGGAGGCTGGCTCGCTGCAGCTTCTCTGCTTTGGCTGCTTGCTCTGCTTCCGGAAGGAGCAGTGAGTTGATTTTTATTCTGGACGTAGTGCGGCCTATCAGAAAATGCTACGTCCACGCAAGATTTGTGTACGGTGGTATAACGATAGACTACTACTAATGTAATGCATAATTTGGAGTGCGACCAATGATTGCCGTCGTTAGTATGTCATAATGCATTTTAGACTAACTCCGAGTGATAGACAAGTTATTAGCTATCGCGTGTGCTAACCATTGTACACTCTCGTGTCATTATGTGATTGTGCCTCAAGTATGTTGGCATTGTGGATAATATATACATGCAAAATTTTGTGAAATGCAACGACTGGCAAGAAAGAAGACTGACGAGTATGTGCATCAAGGTGATGGTCATTGAACTCTACAACTGTTTGTGTCGATGATGACTACCTCTTGTCATTGAATGGTTTCATTACTGCTTCCACTTGGTCGGCTTAGGCGAAAGCGGCAGATTAAGCAAGGAGCCATGATTCGCAACGCGGCGGCCGTGTTGGATTGGGCTATAGGTTGGCCGATGGTGGCGGGAGGGAGAGGGGGCATGTCGGCGATGGACCACCTAGTAGCATTTATTCAAACTAGAAGAAAATAAACGAAATAACCTAAGCACGTGTAAGATGGAGGACAAAGGCAATTATTTAGCTCATTTGGTCCTTGAAGCTATCAGCTGAATAATTGAGTGTGCGCATTCCTTTCAAAGTACATCAGGCAAATACACACCATACGAGTGAAAAAAAAAGGTACACTACATATATATTCCATCAATCTATCGCTTATCTTTTTATGTCTCAGAGATGTAGACACACCTTGATGTAATGTGATGTGTGCCTAGCAATATCCCACTAAGAAAAGAAGAAGAAATAAAAGATTCCTCAACCAAAGGCACAATTTGGAGCAATTGCTTATCCGAGGCTAAAACTTGCCAGCGCCCCGCATTGCTGAGCTGGGAAGATGATCTCGGAATCGTCTCTCAACAGAAAATATAAAGCATCATCGGTTGCACCTTAAACTACGGTTTGACCTAAACAAATGATTGATTTGGTTGATGGGCAAGATGGGAGGAGCAGAACACTAATGAAGATGGATTGAAAAAAATAAGAACCTTTAAACCGGAGCCACCCAACCAGGCTGTGTCTTCTCATGAGTTTTAGAGCTGCAGCAATGACGTGTCAGCCGAGGTACGTGCAAAATTTGGCAGAGCTATCGTGTAAATCCAAATGAATAAGGGAAAAAACAGCATGTCATATTTGGTCCAAACGAATTTTACAGAGATTTTTAAGAACTATATTACTTTGGAGATTTTCCTATAGTGATGTGTATGATTGTACTCCCTCCGTTCTTTCTTAATTGACTCAGATTTAGTACAATTTTGTACTAAATTTGAGTCAATTAAAAAGGAACGGAGGGATTACTATATTGAATTGGAAACTATAGAAATTTAATCTATAATGTGATATGCTTGAATTTCCAATATAAAATTTCTATTGATTCGAAACTAACGGACAGCTGATTCTTTCCTGCCACACTTAGAATCAACACGCTTTATTATATATGGCATTTGCTCAAGTACAATCCTCTCTCTAAAATCAGAGAAACTCAAACACAAAGACTGCTCCGGTCGATACCGCTTCACAGTTAAAAAGGGAGTACTAAACGGGTATATGTTGGCCTCTACGAAAAATCGTATGGCTCAACTTATTTGCATAGATATGTAGCATACTTGATAGGTAGGAGTAGTATGTATGTATGCCGTTATCAGCTCATCGTCGGTGGGGGTCGTGGCCGACAGTCGGGAAGCACGGCAACACGGTGCTTGCTGGCCACGAGGCACTTGAGGGCGACATGGCAGCGCAGTGTGTCGCGAGACTAGCTAGAGTGTGTGGCTCGACTGTGTAGCTCCCTTTTTAACAGTCTCACTAGACACGCGTCGGACTTTCTGGCATCCTCTTGGCCGGATAGACCAATGAATATTTTGGCTTTTCCGCAGCACCGCCTTGCGGACGGTTTGACCGGTGCTTGGGCGATCGCCTTCGCCAGAGCCGGTGGTGAAGAGGAAGGAGGAACGGTCGGCCTTGACGTGGGGTCAACTTCCCGACGAACATGGTCACCGGCGATGGGGAGAGATGAGATCGTGACAGAAGAACGGGGCGAGATGGGATAGTGGCACCTTTCTGTGCGGCATACGGTATATATGTACACGGGTACTCTCGAAGTTTGAGAAGTAGTTGTACTAGGTCTCACTGTCTATATGATCTATCTAACATGCAGTTAATTTTACCAACTTTTAACATATTTTATTACACCTAATTTATCGGTCATACTTGTTTGGCAAAATGTGGCTCGGGGACCAAACAATTGCTTACAAAAACATATATTTCTATTGTGATGCAACCAACTAGCATTTGTTGCACATTACTTTGGCTTTTAATTTTATGTAGAACTCAAGAAACCATGATACCAACTCCTATGTGTTTTCCTATTCAACTTGTTCCCGCAAATTATTGTCCCAAATAATCTTATCGTGTATATAGGGTGCATGTCCACCCTTTGAATGAAACATGAATCGGCCATCAATTGGATTACATGATAAAAGTTATATGAAAAGATCTGATTAGAAGACAAAAAACAATGTTTATGAATTGGTATTACAAATTCCTTTTTAATAATGTTGATTTGGATCTCTACGAAATGATGAATGATGCCAAAAGGAGGATGTCCTTGGATTTCTTTATGGAAATAATGATCATAGGATGTTGGAGTATTTGGGACTAAAGGAACGATGCTATTTTTAATGGGATTCTGCCAAATATTCAGAGATGTATTGGCAAATTTAGAGCCACTTTCACTCTTACTATGTATAGAGCTAAGCCTAGTCTTAAGGAAGGGATGCAATCATGGATTGACACCCTATGAACATGTAATAAGTGACTCTCCATTGTAAATATTCCCCCATCATTTAATATAAAAATGACACAGTAGGGAGCCTTTTCCTACTGTATTTGTGTCAAAAAAAAAATCCTTTTTAATAATATGTAGAAAATCTCTTGGGTCCAAGGACGGTAATTTTACCCGACACATGTACCCGCACAACAACATATAAGCATATGTTTATATTCATAGATAATACTGACACCCTATCCGTCAAATTATTAATAGGGCATGGATATATGTATATGCTCACAGCTATACCCATAGCCTACCCGTTTATATCTTGCGTGCAGACTTGTAGAGCTCCAACTAATGCAGCCCAGCAAGAAGGGTTAGTCAGAGCCTCATGTATAGTTATTGAGTTGAGATAACTAACTTTTAGTCAAATATACTACCGACGAATGTAAAATTTTGAACAACTTGTGTGTACTAGCTATTTGATCTATCCGTTTGTTATCCAATGGATACGGGTACCCGGCGCGGGTAAAGTTTCATACCCTTAGTTACGGATATTGATAAAATTTTACATCCACCAGATATGATCTTTCTTTTTGAAGTGTATGGATATGATATTGGTTTGCCCTATGTATTCTCTTTGAATTTAGGCAGTCCAAAAATGAAGCCGTGGCAAATCTCAAGACACGGTTGGACGGCCTGGAAGAGGGGGCGGGCTCGCAAGCCACAGTGGCACGCTGACCACGCGACCACTCGTTTCCGTCTTCCTCCCCAGTGGTAGTGGCACCCACACCTCTTCTTTCCTTCCGCGCGGCCTCCACCACACACACACACATACACGTACGGCGACGGCGGCGGCAGAGGCGGGAGGGCGGCGGCGGCGGAGAGGGATGGTGGGATCGGCGGCCTACTCGGCGACCTCCATTGTGGTGGTCATGGCCAAGGACAAGGGCAGGGGCTCCAAGGGCGCCAAAGGCGGCGCCTCCTCCGGTCAGGTCAATCCCTTCCCGCAGGCCGCAGCTTCCTGCCGCAATCTAGTAGTCCAGCACAGTAAAGTTCGTCGCCTCATCTCTCACGAATAGCGCGCTGGAAGAGGGACCGAATCGTCTCATGTTCTCACCGATGTTCCATTAACGAGGGAAATGTGTCATTTGTCAAAACAAAAACAAAAAAAAAGACGGAACCGTGGGAAAACTACCATTGCCTTCGTCTCCGAATTCCCAATCGAGAGTTCTTGTCTTGGAAACGGGATACATGCCGGGGGACGGTGTCCTCACACGCTGGCTGTTCGTTTGTTTGCAGGTCTCTGATCGGCGGCCTGCTCCTCGGATCACCTCCAATGTGAAGCACAACCTGAGGATTTTGAAGTTCTGGAAGGTAAAATACAGGGCTTTCCCCTCCTGCATCACAGTCTCGTACTATCTGTTCCCCTCGTTGAAATCTGTGATTTGCTGCGGCTAGTGTTAGTTGCACCTAGCGAAGCATGCAAGATCAGCCCCAGGTTTAGAGATAGAAACAGAACCTCGTTGAGTCAGTTTATCAGATGCACATAGTGGTAGTGTGTTCAGAATCAGATATACCTGAAACAGCCAATAGTTACTGTCCTATCCTGCAGTCTAGTACACCACTCATTTGGCAGGCATTTAACAGCTTGTTTTCAGGACTTTGAAAGGAAGCAAACGACTGGGCGTCAGCCCGCGACTAGGTTCCGCAAAAAGAAAGTCATGAAGGAAGTGCTCCCCGACGACACAGACTTCTACGAGGATCCTTCCGCCACTCTGACATGGTCAGGATTTGTCTTCCCTTTCGCAGTCAGTGCCTTGCTTAGCTTGTAGGGAGGTGATTTGATGGGTCTTCTGACTTTGTCCTATCGTTTCATCTAGCACAAATGATGGCTTGGAGATTGCGTCCCCGGTTATCCTTGTGGATGGCTACAACGTATGTGGATACTGGGGAAAGCTTAAAGCTGATTTCTTGAATGGGAATCAAGGAATTGCAAGGCAAATGCTCATTGATGAGCTGGTATCGTTCAGCGCAGTAAGAGGTTTGTACCTGAGGATTAAACCATTATGTGTGGTTGAACTATGATTTTCAAACAAAAAAGGTCACAGGTCTCAACTATGTTTTGTATTTACTGTTAGGAACTGATAGGCTGGTGTGCTGCTTATTCCCTGATCTGTAGAGAAAGACAATCAATATCTACCCCAAGTGTAGAACATAATCTGGGCAATTAATATCTACCTAAGTGTAGAACATAATCTCCTTTAACTCTGTAAAAGTGTAACAGTAATGCATAATATCCTCTCAAAGGGCCATGCCGATTTCTTTTACGTCAGCTATCTTATATCATTCGTTGCTATTATGCTTGCAGAGGTAAAAGTTGTGGTCGTTTTTGATGCTGCAATGTCTGGGCAATCTACACATACTGAAACTTATAGAGGGTAAGGTATTACTTTGTTAAACTATATCCCAACATCTAGATTGACTCTTTGTGCTAGATATTTCCCTTAAATGCTAATGCCCCGTAAGCTCATATTTCTCTATGTTCCGAAACTTGATAAACCAATTTTGCCTCATGGAACAGGGTTGATGTGGTATATTCTGCTGACTTATCTGCTGATTGTTGGATTGAGAAGGAGGTAAACTGTGAAGTTTTTTCCTCAGAAGGAAGGATGCCCTACAGTTCCTAGTTGATTAGTCCCATGCATTTACACCAGTGTAAAGTTCATGCAAAGATTTAAATTTAATAGACAAAGTCCTGATTCTATGAAGAATGCATGACTAATCTGTTTATATTAGGAAAATTATTTTTCAAAAGAAAATTATATTAGAAAATAGTTGAGTCAATTTCAACCAGCAGGGATGTCCCAGTGATGCGCATATTTACTAGCTGCACATTCATGCCTAACTGTTCATATCTCCCTTTATTTTCAAACGGAAATCACTACAATGATTATTCTAGTGCAAGATTTATGCTAATCTGAAATTGATGCACTCTAGGTTCTCCCCTGCTGTATTTTCATGTTAAGAGCATTTTTTGTGAACTGTTGTCCTATTAAGCTCAAGGATGGTTGTAGTAAACTTTCATGTGTGCCACCAAATCACCAATAAGTGACTTATTAATAAAATTGGCATGGACGTCCAACGTAGGTTGAAGCTTATGTGTGTGATGTCACCAATAGCTTCTTATACTGGTTCTTAATACCAACGTAGGTTGAAGCTTTGGTGGCAGATGGATGTCCAAAGGTCTGGGTTGTAACGTCGGATGTACTGGAGCAACAGTTATCACACGGTGAAGTATGTTTTCGCCTCATTACCTTCTCATATTGGCTCCTGCCTGCAATCAGACATTGATGTACCAGTGCATGGACTTAGATAGTGTTATCACACGGTGAAGTATGTTTTCGCCTCATTACCTTCTCATATTGGCTCCTGCCTGCAATCAGACATTGATGTACCAGTGCATGGACTTAGATAGTGTGCCTTTCTTGCTAAGTCCCGCTGCAGTTTTTATTGGAAGCATTTAGAAAATTCGTATGGTAGCATAGGTCTTCTGAAAAACAGAAGGATTAGTTCTTATGTGCAAAAACTAACCATTGCCTTCCAAAGAGATTGCCTAAAAAGACATGCCATTGAGGATAATTTGAAGTATTAACAAAATGTGTATATGCATTTGTAAGAGTGTTACTAACCTGAACTACATGAATCTAGGAAACTGTTGAAACTTTATTTCTGCGTAGACGAGGATATTGATCGGAGTTTCTTTTATTAGAATTTCCCTTGATCATCTAAAGCTTTTCTCATAACTGTTTCTTTTTTGTAGGGTGCTCTTATTTGGAGCTCCAAAAGACTGGTCAAAGAGGTTAGTTGTTACTATATTTTACATGAGTGGACATCAATTGTTTGAATGACTATGTTTTGCATTTTGCTGGTCAAAGAGATTCTTATATCCATTTTGCTGATGTAAATTTATCCTCTTATATTCTGACCAAATGTCTTGGCATAGCTATGGTAGCTACGTTTTTGTTCTTAAAGTCATGATATTAAAAGGTCGGACTCGGGCCATTTGCATGATTACGTCAATGTGAACATGAAGCCGGGCACTGTAAATATGCTAGCAAGAAACAGAACCTATTACTTTCACGCCTATGCAATTATCTAACAGGGGAGTTCCATATTCCCTGTGCAGATTGCCTGACAACAAACTATCTGCCGTATGGTTCTGCAGATAAAAGAATCAGAACTGGAGCTTGATGAAGAGCTGAAGGAAACCAGGTTCAGTGTCTTGTTTCCTTTGAGCATCGAGGGGAAACCACTTAGTAACGGCCTACATTCTATTTAGAACTTAGCCGCTGATTAGATTGGGCTTTCTGCTTGCCAGGTCAACATCGTTACAAGGAAAGATTTTCCAGAACAAGCTGAAACCAAAAGTAGTTCAAAGTTTGAAAGATCTTCGGAATCGGTTGGAGGAACAAGAGCGGAGGAAGAAATGACC
Organism: Lolium rigidum; assembly: GCF_022539505.1. Lineage (NCBI taxonomy): Eukaryota > Viridiplantae > Streptophyta > Magnoliopsida > Poales > Poaceae > Lolium > Lolium rigidum. The sequence continues at coordinate 97,724 of NW_025899960.1, read as the reverse complement.
ACCAAAGTTGATCGATGTATCAATCGCATCGAGCTGCTGTAACAACAATTTACAAGGGGGGAGAGAGGTGTATATTTTTGCACAGGGGAGGAGCGCCTCAACTGATGTTTGATCAGTAGGTCAGGGTTGCCGGTTCGACCACAGACTGTCAATGGAAACAACGGTTTTCATTGGAAATGGAAGTCTGGACATCGTAGGGAAGCAGTTCGTAGAGGGAGAGACCACAAAATCTCTGAATCTTTTTTTGTTTCGTTTGATCATAATCCTGCAGAGTAGAAAGCCATGAGCTGTATGTATTTGTTTATATGAAAAGAGAGCTGTACTTCCTGTGGGGCTAGGTAACAACACGTATGTATTTGTTTATATGAAAAAATAAAGTTGTATTTGCTGAACGACTCGAGGTATAATCTGCGGTAATTCAGGGTGAAAAAAGAGCAGGCATGAACACAATATTTGGCTAACCCCACAAACAACAAGGGGTGATGGAATTTTATTCTCAGGTTCGTTTCCACTAGACACAAAGTTAACACAGGAAGAATACACACTACACGAGTTTCCACAAAGAACACTGAGCACCGCTGCAGCGAAGCATAAAACGCGGACGATGTTCAGACGATGCCATCAACAAAGGTATTCAGCTGGCGCTAAGGGCATGGGTAGTCATTCCCTTGCAGGACCTTGTATGTTCAGTAACAGTACTTCACTCCTGCAAGATCAGTTCAAATGAAGAGATTAGCAAGGCTCCAGAACCAATTTATCGAAATTCAGCTATTTCTATTATACTAAGTTAGTTGTACATAGTAAATGTCTGAACTCATTTCTACCGCTCTTCTTTCATATGTTCTTCACATGATTTGGTATTTCCAAGGTAGGAGTTCCAGGTCTCATGGTTTTTAGCTCAAAACTAATACTGCATAATTATGATTCGTAAGTTTGTCCTCAACAGGTGTCACAACATTGTGAACAGTGCAACATGATCATGTGGTATATCTGCCATTTGCAAATCATAATTTCAGCATAACAAATAAACAAAAATATTCACATTAGCAAGTTTCGACTGATATAGAGCTTTAGGAGAACAAAACCGGCCGAACATGCAATGTTTTATGAGTGTACATTCGATGCAGCAATGCAATTCTTTTTTTTTCATCCATGTACTATTTTTAGCGTCAGACTCCCATTGAAATTCAGAAGAGGGCTATAATCACTCGCTATAGCCCAACAACATATCAACACGATTTCTTCCATTTCTAAGTCAACACAAGACTAAACTGGTCAGAAGCGGAGCTTCAGCCCGGCAACTCCGGGCAGTTGCCCAGGCTTTGCAGGCACCACTGAAATTATAGCTCTGTTTATGATTTAATCAGCTAATTTTGTGGGCAAAAGCTAGACTAAGTGATAGTAGTGAAACTTTGCCAGGCCCTGTGAGTCAGCTAGCTTCGTACTGAAACTGGTCTAACTAGTAATGCCGTGATTGCACAAACAGCAACAAGTAAGGTGTTAATGTAACAATCTGTCATCGGAGGATTATAGTTGAGCTATTGCACTCATGTAACTGAAAAGCAATGCATCGTTATTTCTTCCATTGTCAATCATCCTAGTCAAAGTGAGACTAAACTGGCCTAGCTAGTACACGGTGATTGCAAAGCAGCATGGAAGATGCAATGAGCCAATGAACAGAGGAGCATCTTAATGCATTTTGATATATACCTCATCATCGTCGTCGTCATCGTCCTTCTTGAGCTTAGTGGTTCCGCCGACTTTGTCGATGGGCAGCTTCATGTTCCCAAAGGGAGTATCGACATCGATCTTGCCCTTGATGGTGTAGCCAGTGCCCCTGCCCCTGATCATGTCCCAGACGGCGGAGCCGAGGTCCTTTGGCCTGAACTTGAAGGGGATCTGCATCTTGGTGATGCCCTGCTTGTCGATCTTGGTGGACTCGGTGAGCTCGGCGTTGACGACGCTGTCGTCGCCGAGCCACATCTCGTACTGGAGCAGGTTGAGGCCGAGGTCGAAGTCGTTCTTGTTCTCGAGGCTGAGGTGGATGGTGGCGGTGGTCTCCTCGAAGGAGAAGTGGTGGAACTTGATCTTGTCGACGTCCACGTCGGGCTTGTAGGGGACGGGGATCTTGCCGTCCTTCTGGAGCGGGATCTTGATCCGGCCGAAGACGGGGACGTCGACGAGGAGGACGACGCGGACGAGGTAGGGGATGATGCTGCCCGGCTTGATGTCGCCGTAGGTGTCCTTGATGTCGTCGAAGGAGATGGAGATCGGGATCTTGACCGTCTCCTCGCCATGCGCGTGGATGGTGCCGGCGTCCGGGATGAGGCCGGCGACGAGCTTCCGGCCGTCGCTGTCGATGAGGTAGTCGATGTCGACCAGCGGGATGGGCACCGGGTTGGGGTTCTTGATGAGCACGTCGATGACGAGGTCCGCGCGGTGGAGGCCGATGTGCGGGACGTGGATCCCGGAGACGTCCGCCGACGGCTTGCCGAACCCGACCGCCTCCTCGATCTTCTCGCCGATGTCGTGGATGAAGTCCTTGACTTTCTCGATGAACCCGCCGCCGCCGTCCTCCTCCTTGTCCTCCGCTTTCTTCTTGTCCTCGTCCTTCTTGCTGCTGCCGCCGAACAGGCCGCGGTCGGTGACCGTGTCGGGGTTGTCCGAGGAAGACATGGCTGGCTGGGCAAGATCGGAGAGCAGAAGAGCTTAGTTGAGCTTGAGATCCGGAGAATTGTCTGGAATCAAGAGCGGATGATGATTTACCTGTGGGGATCTCCGGGCAGACGAGGCGCGTGGAGATCGCGGGCGGAGCGTGTCGCGGTGGTGGGGGCGAAGATGAGGAGAGGAGGTGGGGGCAGCTGGAGCTGCTGACAAGTAGTAGTGGAAGCGAAGCAGCGGTGGTGAGCTTGGACGGCCGCGTCCAGCTCAGCTCAGCTCTTTCGGTCAGCTGGACCGGAGAAATCGGCAAGAAAGTGACCGGGATTTTAGCCCCGCTACGTGGAAATGATTTATTGATTTGTGTAAATCATAGTATTATTTTCTTCTATGAAATGGTACAATGTCTCTAAAAATAGCTGGAGTGGCGATTTCTATATGTGGATATCATTATGGGATTTTTTTTTGGATTGCAAGATCTTGAAAAGGTGGGATTCAGATGTCGCCTGTGGTGAATTCCTACATGATTTTTCCCTTCTTTTACGAATTATTCATACATGATTTCAGGACGCGGTAGTTTTGCAAGGTTACCTTTGAATCGTGCACACGAAAATAAACGCAATGTTTTTTCGAGGATTCATGGGAGAGAGAGAGTAGAGAGATAGAGTGAAGGTGCATTGGACTTCAAAAATGAAAAATTAAAATGAGGTGTGAACTCATGTTGAGAATCATATGAAATTAGGGGGACAGGGACAGATCCCATAAGAATTTTTGGTAGGCCCAATCCTATGATCGGATGGGCTTCTCTAGGAAAAATTCCTTAAGATTCAAATCCTCTGGAAATTGTAGGATCTTGTTCCCAACGGAGCACACCATAGTTCACAAGGGCTGGAGAATGTGGATGGGTGGACAATCTCTTGTGAATCGAGTATGCATCTACCTTTCAAAGCCTTATTGGGAAACCGAACTAAAATTTTCTTATCGTAGCTTTGTTTTTGTTAACTACACCCGCTATTTAAAATTAAGTTTTAGCTTGTTCGATCTATCCATTTAATCAGTCACTATTGACAGAAATAAAGCATCAAAGGTTTAGTGGTAGCTGTAATAAATGAAAGCAAAGGATCCTTCTGCGTGGAATTCTTTCGAAAACATAATAGAATGTTTATTTTAAGGCGCAATTTCTTTTCTTCTTGCTGCGCTCGTCTCTCTCCCTAATATCATGTCGAGAACTCTGCAGACATGAACTCTATTTATCTATGAAATTCCCTGTATTCGACACACTATTCAAGCCTCTTCGCAACCTTGCAAGATGGCGAAGCCACCATGGTTTGTTTGCCTTCCTTAATTTGAAGCATACATTAATATCTAGTTTTACACCTTCAATACCTTAAAAGGTAAGAGAGACTAAAACTTTACCCTTCCACTTCAGGAATATGATCGGTTTGTTTTTTCGACTTGTATCAGGGCATTACCGTAAATATATAGTTGATACGGTTCACATGTTCTCTTATTCGTGAAGTGGAGCAATTCAGGACACGGGCGGACGCAGCGTCCCCGCCGCACGGCGCTTGCCCGGGCTTCGATGCCGCTCCGCTCTTGCGCGAGAGCAAGTTTAGCGATGAAATCGTATCTGAGCTGGGCAAAACTGCAAGCTTGGTGAGCCACGAAGCGATTGGCTTGGGCAGTTACGATGTACAGCTTCCTTCTTGGAAAAAGAAGAGTCATAAAGGAGCCACTCCATCGCGACCCGACTCTCCGTTTTTTTTTTTTGAACAAGGAGAGCCTGGAAGGGCTTGAAAGCTTATATTAAACACAAACAGTGGAGGTGCATAATATTACAGAAGACCTCATAAGATTGAGAAAATGGTACATAGGTCCCCAGATTTTGTGGAGATAACCTATCTGAAAAGCAGTCAGGTCCCTCCCTATCTCCTCTGCCGAGCCAGAGGTCAGCTGCACCGCCACGGGGATGAAACCACTTGCTTCAGTACCGACGTTGAGTGCGGCCGCTGACCTAGAAGAAGGCCTCCGATGGAGGTTAAAAGGATGCCGGAGCTCACCGGCTTTAACAAACGACACTGAGTCGATGTTGCTTCCAAATTTCGGAAATCCCGGACATATTGTCTACAGAAGCCAACACCATCGTCGCCGTCTTCATCTTCCTCCTCGCCGCCACGGACGGCCAGGTTGATGTCGAGGACGTCGAGGACGCAGCTCTGCGACCAAAGGTGATTATTTCCACGGGCCTCGCCAGGAAGAATAGACGAGATCCACCCCCACCTCGGGGGCTTGACGCATCCACTCTTCGGCCGCCCACCGGTGTTGCACTGAATCACCCGGGGGTAGAGGTCCTTGTTCCTGTCTGAATCACAACCGCCCGTGCCAGTTCTTCCCCACCCCTCACCACCTCGGTCGGCCGGCGGGAGAAGAACATAAGGAGAGGTTGTGGAGAGCAGCGGAAAGGAACAAACCATGGACTTATTGATGGAGATTTCTGGGAGGGAACGAAGCGCCTCCGTCTCCGACCGCCGGAGCACTTTGCCGCGCCGCCGCCACCACCACCCGCACTAGATCTCGCCCAGCATTGCTGGTACTCGACTCCAAAACCACGACATCTTGCCGAGAACCCTAAATCTACGCCTAGCATCTACTTCGGCGCGTCCCCCTCCCCACCTCCGGCCGGCAGAGCCGCCGGAGAAGGGTCGGGTTCGGCCCAGTCTTCCTCGGTCAACAGGCAGAAGAGGAGAGGTGGAGAGAGAGAGGGTGGGAGGGGTGGGAGAGGGGCGCGTACCCGACTCCCCGTCCATTCCGTGAACCCAGCGCACTCGACTCCTCGTCCATTGCCCGTCCAGGCGGCGGCCGCCACGATTCCCTCCAACGAAATTGAAATTAATTAATTACTTATTAGTTATTATATGGTCGTTATGACAATAAAATAATTGACATACTAGTATAGGTTTTAAACTAAATAATTCAAAGTCTGGGACATGTTCCAGCGGGGCGACGCAAAGTGACCGGGCCGTCCGCGGAGACGCAAACCTGGCCCAAATATGCGCCTCGGATGCGTCTCAGCGGACGTCCGGAAACGTCCGCTCGTGTCTGGCGAACGTTTCGGCTGGCCCGCCTAGCAGCGACCCTGCGTCGATGCGTCTTCTCAAACGCGCCAGCGACTGCAAAGCTGCGTCGCTTCGGCACTCTGCGCCACGCTAATGGCGATGATGCCTCGGCTGCCGAGCGGCCGCCCACCTCCGCCAACCAGGTTAATGGCGACGCCACGCGTCCCGCGGCCACCGCATGCCGCCGACCTATATAAAGGGGGCGCGCGTTCTTCTTCCTCATCCAGACCTCCAAAGAAACCCTAGCCGCCACAAAGCTCGACCGTAGCGCCGCCTAGGTGTTCCTGCGACGCAGCCAAGCCCGCGAGGAAGTCCATGGCCGGGCCTGGTGGCCGGCGAGGCGGTCGAGGCCGCGGCCCTGGGCGCCCCCGTGGCCGGGGGAGGGGCCGCCGTGGTGGAGCAGCTACGGCCCCACGCTCGCTGTCGCATGCGCCCTCCTCGTCCTCGCGGGAGGAGCGCTGCTTCGAGTTCCTCCTCCGCATCGACGACGACCCACTCGCCATCGAGCGGCTACCGGACAAGTTCGCTGAGTTCGTCGACGGCGTCGAGCCGGCGCACTTGCAGCTACGGGAGGCCAGCTGCAACTCTCGCCGTTGGACCGTGGAGGTCCTGTTCGACGGGCGAGGCAAGATGTACCCGCACACGGGGTGGGACAAGTTCGCCCGCGACCTCGCGCTCGAGCCCGGCTGCCGGCTCACCTTCCTCTACGAGGGGGACGGCGAGATGATCGTCAAGGTGTTCGACGACACGGCCTGCCGCGAGCACTACCACACCGACGACTCCGGCTCCGACACCGATAGTTAGAACGTCGAGTGTTCTTTCTTTGCGGCGAATCCGACTACGGGCCGGACGAAGCCGGTAGTCGAGGTTTCGTCCGTTCGCCTCATCGGTAGAACCAACAAGGGCACCATCTCCTCCCGCTAGATTTTCCAGTTTGGGTGATTGGGTGTGCCCTCGAATGTTCTTTCTTGGCAGCGAACATACGGAAATCAACACAACTGGCTTCTATTTTTAAATTTTTTATATTTGTGTCGACCATGGTTCAAACTATGTGTTAGTTTGTGTAAACCATGTTCCTAACTATGTGTTAGTTTATGTAAAATCATGTTTCAAAATGTAATGTAATATTTTGAAACTATGTTTAATTGAGAAAAGGAAAAAAAAAATGCGTCGCCCCGCTGGAGCAGACCCCAGACGCAAACGGATGCGCGGACAAAAATGATCATTTTAGCGTCCGCAGCGCGACGCAAACGGACGCTCGCGGACATTAAAATGTATCGCGCCGCTGGAGATGCCCTTACCACGTCTTGGACATTAGGTGGGCCTATTTTATTTGGCCCAAACCATTAATCAAGGCCTGCTTGTCAATTCCGCATCTTTCTTTTGTGATCCCAATCCTCGGGCAATTCCTATTTAACGCTTCACTTCCTAATCACTAGCGTTTCCAAACGGGCCAGTTTTGCGAATGTTCTAGAACATTATAGTCGGGTTTTCTCATGTTTTTCTGGTTTGAATCGGTTTTCTGGGTTTTCCTATTTTCCAGTCAGGGTTTTCTGGTTCTAAATCTGAACATTTTCAAAAAAATTATCATTTTTAAAATTTGATATTTTTCAAATCTGAACACTTCTAAATGTGAACTTTTTCTATTTTCGTTTTTTTCCATCTGTGAATGTGAATAATTTCAATTTTTGAGCATTTATAAAATTTGAAAATTTGAAATTTTGAATATTTCCAAGTCCGAACCATTTCTAAAATGTAAATTTTTTAAATATCAACATTTTTCATATCTGAAAATTTTAAAATTTGAAAAGGAAAAGGAGAGGAGCGGGAAAAAACGAACACAAGGGGCGCATTCGGTAGGCTGGTCGGCCCTTGGCTCGCATCGGGCTAGCAGATTTTGGCCCATTTGGTTGCCTGGAAAGCCTCCGCGTTGTGGCCCTACCGGTTCTCAAAGCACCCGCAGCGGCCCTGTCCCGTAGTCGTCCAATTTTGCACGCCCTCGTGCACTAATTTGGTCAACAAACTATAAGATATATATCACAAAAATTATATTATTGGAAACATTTTTTGAATACGAATCCAATGTTATAATTTTTGTGGCATGTATTTCATATTTTTTTGACCAAACTAGTAGTCAAACTTATTTCTCGAAGTGCGTATTTGCCCATTAATCTGGTATGGAGGGTGTAGCTAAGAGTGCATAATGTGTCATTGAAAAAATCATGTGTTGTTTCTATCATAAAAGCATAATGTTGTTGTATTTTCCTTTGATGCTTCATTGGGTTGACTTGGCGCATGCTTACACCATGTTATGACTATAACCAGTCAACTAAAGCCTCTATGATCATTTAGTTTTAGACTTGTAATATCACTTTATGCTTTGACTGATAATCTTTTGTCGGTATGTATGATTATGGCCATTATTGCTCTCTTAGTTGGTCGCTTCCACTCTTTTGCTAGCCTTCACATGTACTGAGTATGAGCTCTACTCGTGCATCCAACAACTAAAAACCAAAGTTACCAATTGTGTCCACCATATCTACCTATATGTGATATTTTACCGCCACTCCAAAGTAAATTGCTTGTGTGCTACCTTTAAACATTCAAAAATTATCACCTGTTTTGTGTAAATTATAGCTCAAGGAAAAGTAGTCTAAAAACTATTGCGGTAAGTATTATGTCTTATGCATTTTTAGTTCTTATAAGTTGCTAATTGTGTCATAACCATGCTGTCATGGGGAACACTGATGTCTACGTGTGCTTCTATTCTTGTAGACAGTGTTGGGCCTCCAAGAGCAGAGGCTTGTAGAAACAGCAGCAAGTTTCCCTTAAGTGAATCACCCAAGGTTTATCGAACTCAGGGTGGTAGAGGTCAAAGATATCCCTCTCAAGCAACCCTGCAATTAAGATACAAGAAGCCTCTTGTGTCCCCAACACACCTAATACACTTGTCAGATGTATAGGTGCACTAGTTCAGCGAAGAGATAGTGAAATACAAGTAATATGGATGATTATAAGTAGTAATTACAATCTGAAATAAAAATGGCAGCAAGCGAACATGTAGCAGAACCATGGTTTCAAAGGCGTCCAGGCATCCCAAGGCGAGGGGGGCGCCTCAACGCCTAGGCGTTCAAGGTGCATTGCAAGGCGACGCCTTTGAGGCTCTTGCTAGAAGCAAGGCACCAGCTAGGTAGGGATGGGCAGATGAACTAACCTGAAATTTGCTGGCCACATAGCATCCATATTTTCCATCCTTTTCACCATTTCTTCTTTCCACAACAGAAATCTGCATAAAATATGAGATCTGCGGTTAGAACTTGTCTTAACAGACCACCATAGGCAAAAGAACAGAGAGTAAATGAGCCCCCAATGCAAAAAAAAGATAACAAACAGGCAAACAGCAGTGCATTACATATTACATGACAAATGGTTCAGAACATAAATAGGTCTAGTGGCAGTGTGATACACAACCAGAGAACACAATAAATTAGGTTCACGACAACATAAAATAGGTTCCACTTCCACATAACACAATAAAATCATAAGCAAGGCCGGCACTCTCAATCCAAGTCTCAAAAGTGATCATCGAAGTCATCCATGGTAGCATTTTGGTTCTCATCATCTTGGTCAGCACTAGTTGGGTCTTCATCATCATCGGTCACATCCACATCATCTTCAACATAGTCTGAATCATCATCCTCTCCATTGGGCTCACTTGAGCGTTGTACCTGGTCATCTTCTTGATCATCTGACTCATATGATGGTGTTGGAGCAGGCCTTTTGCGCTGCCTTTGGTACTGGATGTTGGTATTTGAGGGACCCCTTCCCATGGTTGCACTTGCACCTCTAGGAAAATTGCGGCGTTGCAGCGATGAACTTGCACCAACAGCCTCATCAACAAGCTCCCATGAAATGTCATCGGGACACCCTCTAGCACCTTGGGGTGGAGGCATTGTTGGGTCAACCCACTCATTGCCCCAATCAAAATCATTAATTATTAGAGGGTCATAACTTTTGTCACCAATCTTCTCACGCCTCTTTTGAAACCTATCCATGTTCTTCCGGTTGTATGAAAGAAAAACATTGTCATTCAAGATTCGGTGTTGTAACCGATTCCTTTTCTTGGTATGGATCTACAAATAGCAAATAGAGCAATAGAATGAATAAAGACAAAGAAGTTACTCACAAATTGCTGCAATTACTTGCTCATGCTGAAATAAAGACAAAGAAGTTACTCACAAATTCAAATGCACTCCAATTCCTCTCACAACCGGATGATGATGCACAAAGACTAACAATCCTCTTTGCAAACCTTTGTAGGTCAATGGCTCGACCACCATATGAACTCCACCAATCAACTACAATAGGAAAAACACACTTGCATTAGGATTTTGTACATAGAATAAAATGCAAAAATTAACTTGCTTGTTGATGAAATTAGCTTGAGTTCACTTACGAGGGTTTCTTTTGCCCATGTTTTCGATGGCCATCACATTAGAAAAACCTTGTCGCTTGTCCTCATAGAGAACGACTTGTGCATCAATCTTGTTTCGAGTGGGCACATCAACTACCATTTTTGCAAGGACATCATTGAAACAACTTCTTAGCTCACCAACAAGTTCATCATCACCACTCTCTTTAATAGAGAAGTATTTTCCAGGGTTCAAAAACAAAGCAGCCCCATACAATGGATGATCCATTTGAGTCTCCCAACGTTTGTCAATAATGGTCATGACCATCTTGAGCAAACCTTGCTTGTTTTGTTGAGGAAGACCTTGTCTTATCTTATCCTTTGCAGCCGTCATTAGTGCAGAAATTTCTGGCATGGCAGGAAGCTCATCACCATCTGCAATCCTAAGCACTCGAAGTAGTGGACTTGTAACTCTAATGCAGTCCTCAGCTGCATGCCACCATTCCGCTGAAAGAACAATGTCTTGCACATTCAAACCGGCTGTAGTTTTGGCAAATTTGTTTCCAACCCACTCCCTACTTGTAAATAGACTCCTCAAAGCTTGTTTGTGCTTGACCAAACTCTTAAGAGCAAGACATGATGTGGCAAAGTGAGTGGCTGCGGGTCTCACAAGATCCTCGTTGCCGGTTGCCTTCCTCATTAGAGCAAGAAGTCTTCCATGCCTATAGATGAAAGTAGTGACTCGTCTACCACGTGCAATTGGCTTCTTAAATGCTTTTAGCTTCCCTATATCTTCCAACATTAGGTCCAGGCAATGGCATGCACATGGACTCCAATAAAGTGTAGGAATCCTATCCATTAGAATCTTGCCCGCTGCCTTGTAGTTAGCACCATTGTCGGTGACAACTTGGACAACATTCTCTTTTCCAACACCTTCAATTCTCTTCTCAAGCAAATCTGCTATCATCCGAGCATCTTGGCATTCAATTGATGCATCAACCGACTCCAAGAAGTAAGTTCCCACTGAGTCTGTTTACAAGAAAGTTGATTAAGTGGCGTCCCCTTCTATCCGACCATCCATCCGACATTAGTGTGCAGCCATATTGCTTCCATGTCTGCCTCGTGCTCCGCTCTCAAGAGTTTTGTTTCATTCACACAATCTCTAAGCAATGGCTCCCGCAGCTTGTAAGGGGAAGGAGGCTTGTAACCCGAGCCACATTGACAAGATGCTTCTATTGCAATTTGAAATTGTCTAGAACTTGCAACATTGAAAGGTATGCCACACTCATAGAAGAACAATGCCCACTGCATATCCACATAGTGCAACTCTGCCTCCGTTTTTGTGATTGACTCCATGCTGCTTTGAGAACGCCCGGAGCGTCTTTCATCAACAATATCCTCAGGTTTTCTCCTAAGCATTGAAGCAACTGACTTGGTTGCAACAGATTGAACCTTCTTGCTGCTGATTTTCACAGCAAAGGCTCTCTTGTTTCTTTTGGCAGCTGTCCCTGAACTTTCTCTTGTAGTGGAGGCTTGAACTGTTGCTGTCCCTTCTGCATCTACCTCCACAACCTCATCATTGTCATTTGGCAGTGGTTGGTTTCTTCTGTTCTTCTCCAAATACTCATATATCTCTCTCCTGAGTTGTGTGCTAGCCCTTGGACAGCCTAATGCATCTCCACCGGTGCCAGCAAGATGTTCCTTATGCCTTTTGATCCCTCCCCGAGTTACCTTGCCACAAAGATTGCACTTAACAATATTGGTATTGCCAGGTGTCACCATATAGCCATAGTTCCAGCCTGGATCAGTTGACCTCCGTGGCCTGCGTTCTGGATCTTTCATTGGATCATAAGTTGCATCCCCATCAGCCATTGTGACACTACAATCAAGGAGTTAAGGACAAACAACACTTAAATTAATGATAAAGAGCATCCACAGATCAAATATTCTACTTTAATCACAACATCCAACAGCTAACAAGGACAAGTGGACAACAAAAGCTACTAATTTAATCACATCCACTACTATAATCAGAGGCAACAACTAACAAGGACAAGAAGCACTAAATTATTCAGAGGCAACTCACTACTACCACTACTATATCAGTAGGCAAGCAGAGGCAAAGCAAGCAAGCAAAGGAAGCTGTATGGAAGCAAGCAAGCTTAGGAAGTAAAGGAAGCTGTTGCACCAGGGGGAGGAGAAGATGTACCTTGTTTCCCCTCTGGGAGAGGGCTGCGCCAGTGGGAGGAGGTGGCAGAAGCTTGGCCACAAGCTTGGCTGGAGTTGGGGAGGCCGGCAGATGGGGGAGCAGCAGCAGATCTGGCCGGAGCGGGGGAGGACGCGTGAGAGGAGCTCTCTCCTCTCTCTTCTCTCCAAATCGTCCCCCTGGTCAGTTCCCCTCTCTCTCTTCCCTCTATTTCCCCTATAGATGCCCCCCAATTTCCCTCCCAGCCCGCCAGAAACTGTTTTCCCTTCCCGCCAGTTTCTGATTTCCCACCCGATAGGCCAAAGGCGTCCAAAATCGCTGCAAGGCGGCCATTCTGCGCCTAGGCCACGACTTGGGACGCCTAGGAGACGACTTTGGACGCCTTCTGTTGAAATCGTAGGCGAGATCGACGCCTTGGCCTGCCGGACCGCTCGGACGCTAAGGCGACGCCTAGGCGATGCCTTTGAAACCATGAGCAGAACTTGTTGGAAACGGTGTTTCAATGCTTAGAAACAAGGCCTATGGATCATACTTTCACTAGTGGACACTCTCAACAATGATCACATAATTGAATAAATAAATGCTACTTGATACGTCTCCAACGTATCGATAATTTCTTGTGTTCCATGCCACATTATTGATGTTATCTACATGTTATATGCACACTTTATGTCATATTCGTGCATTTTCTGGAACTAACCTATTAACAAGATGCCGAAGTGCCAGTTCTGTTTTCTGCTGTTTTTGGTTTCGAAATCCTAGTAACGAAATATTCTCGGAATCGGACGAAATCAACGCCAAAGATCTTAGAATCCCCGGAAGCATCCAGAACACACCGGAGAGGTCGGAGGGGGCCACGAGCCCACCAAACCATAGGCTGGCGCGGCCGAGAGGGGCCGCGCCGCCCTATGGTGTGGCCCCCTGTCGGCCCTCCTGCGCCGCCTCTTCGCCTATATAAAGCCCCTGGATCGAAAACCCCGAGGCGAAGAACCACGATACGGAAAACCTTCCGGAGCCGCCGCCATCGCGAAGCCAAGATCCGGGGGACAGGAGTCTCGTTCCGGCACCCTGCCGGAGCGGGGAAGTGCCCCCGGAAGGCTTCTCCATCGACACCGCTGCCATCTCCACCGCCATCTTCATCACCGCTGCTGCTCCCATGAGAAGGGAGTAGTTCTCCATCGAGGCTCGGGGCTGTACCGGTAGCTATGTGGTTCATCTCTCTCCTATGTACTTCAATACAATAATCTCATGAGCTGCCTTACATGATTGAGATTCATATGATGATGCTTGTAATCTAGATGTCATTATGCTAGTCAAGTGAGTTTTACCTATGTGATCTCCGGAGACTCCTTGTCCCACGTGTGTAAAGGTGACGAGTGTGTGCACCGTGTGGGTCTCTTAGGCCATATTTCACGGAATACTTACTCAATGTTGAACGGCATAGTGAGGTGCTTATTTATATCTCTTTAAGATTGCAACATGTTTTGTATCACAATTTATCTATGTGCTACTCTAGTGATTTGTTATTAAAGTAGTTTATTCCTCCTGCATGTGTGCAAAGGTGACGATGCGTGCACCGTGTTAGTACTTGGTTTATGCTATGATCATGATCTCTTGTAGATTGTGAAGTTAACTATTGCTATGATAATATTGATGTGATCTATTCCTCCTACATATGCATGAAGGTGACGAGTGTGCATGCTATGCTAGTACTTGGTTTAGTCTCGTTGATCTATCTTACACTAAAGGTTACTAAAATATGAGCATTATTGTGGAGCTTGTTAACTCCGGCATTGAGGGTTCGTGTAATCCTACGCAATGTGTTCATCATCCAACAAAAGTGTAGAGTATGCATTTATCTATTCCGTTATGTGATCAATGTTGAGAGTGTCCACTAGTGAAAGTGTAATCCCTAGGCCTTGTTCCTAAATATCGCTATCGCTGCTTGTTTACTCGTTTTACTCGCGTTACTACTGCTGCGTTACTACTGCTTGTTTACTCGTCCTGGGCAAAGCACCGTTCCGGTGCCGTTGCTACTACTTATTCATACCACCTGTATTTCACTATCTCTTCGCCGAACTAGTGCACCTATTAGGTGTGTTGGGGACACAAGAGACTTCTTGCTTTGTGGTTGCAGGGTTGCATGAGAGGGATATCTTTGACCTCTTCCTCCCCGAGTTCGATAAACCTTGGGTATCCACTTAAGGGAAACTTGCTCGCTGTTCTACAAACCTCTGCTCTTGGAGGCCCAACACTGTCTACAAGAATAGAAGCTCCCGTAGACATCAAGCACTTTTCCGGCGCCGTTGTCGGGGAGGAAAGGTAAAAGGCTCTCATACTACGGTCTCAGGTAAAGTATTTTTCTGGCGCCGTCGTGTGTGTGCTCGAAGCTATTTCCTTTAGATCCTGCAATTGCATCTTTTTGTTTCTTGTTTACACTAGTTTGGCAGAATGTACAAGAGTGAGCTTCTTATTCTATTTCCTGATTTAAAACATGGATTGTTTGATGCGAAAATTAAAAAACCTATGGAACCTTATTTGCATGCTGGTAGTAATATTAGTATGAACGCTTTGAACACCATTGTTGATAATGATATAGAAAGTTCTAAGCTTGGGGAAGCTGGTTTTCATGATATTTTTAGTCCCCCAAGCATTGAGGAGAAAATTTTCTTTGATGATACTTTGCCTCCTATTTCTGATGATGATAATGATAGTGGTCTTTTGGTACAACCTACTATGGAGAGTGAATTTTATTGTGATTATACTATGCCTCCTACACTTGATGAGAATAATAATGATAGCTACTTTGTTGAATTTGCTCCCGCTACTACTAATAAAATTGATTATGCTTATGTGGAGAGTAACAATTTTATGCATGAGACTCGTGATAAGAATGCTTTATGTGATAGTTATATTGTTGAGTTTGCTCATGATGCTACTGAAAGTTATTATGAGAGAGGAAAATATGGTTGTAGAAATTTTCATGTTACTAAAATGCCTCTCTATGTGCTGAAATTTTTGAAGCTACACTTGTTTTATCTTCCTATGCTTGTTACTTTGCTCTTCATGAACTTGTTTATTTACAAGATTCCTATGCATAGGAAGCATGTTAGACTTAAATGTGTTTTGAATTTGCCTCTTGATGCTCTCTTTTGCTTCAAATACTATTTCTTGCGAGTGCATCATTAAAACTGCTGAGCCCATCTTAACGGCTATAAAGAAAGAACTTCTTGGGAGATAACCCATGTGTTATTTTGATACAGTACTTTGTTTTATATTTGTGTCTTGGAAGTTGTTTACTACTGTAGCAACCTCTCCTTATCTTAGTTTTGTGTTTTGTTGTGCCAAGTAAAGTCTTTGATAGTAAAGTAAGTACTAGATTTGGATTACTGCGCAGAAACAGATTTCTTTGCTGTCACGAATCTGGGTCTAATTCTCTGTAGGTAACTCAGAAAATTATGCCAATTTACGTGAGTGATCCTCAGATATGTACGCAACTTTCATTCAATTTAAGCATTTTCGTTTGAGCAAGTCTGGTGGCCTAATAAAATCCATCTTTACGGACTGTTCTGTTTTGACAGATTCTGCCTTTTATTTCGCATTGCCTCTTTTGCTATGTTGGATGAATTTCTTTGATCCATTAATGTCCAGTAGCTTTATGCAATGTCCAGAAGTGTTAAGAATGATTGTGTCACCTCTGAACATGTTAATTTTTATTGTCCACTAACCCTCTAATGAGTTGTTTCGAGTTTGGTGTGGAGGAAGTTTTCAAGGGTCAAGAGAGGAGGATGATATACTACGATCAAGAAGAGTGAAAAGTCTAAGCTTGGGGATGCCTCGGTGGTTCATCCCTGCATATATCAAGAAGACTCAAGCGTCTAAGCTTGGGGATGCCCAAGGCATCCCCTTCTTCATCGACAAATTATCAGGTTCCTTCTCTTGAAACTATATTTTTATTCGGTCACATCTTATGTGCTTTACTTGGAGCGTCTGTGTGCTTTTGTTTTTGTTTTTGTTTGAATAAATTGGATTACATCATGCTTGTGTGGGAGAGAGACACGCTCCGCTGGTTCATATGAACACATGTGTTCTTAGCTCATAATATTCATGGCGAAGTTTCCTCTTCGTTAAATTGTTATATGGTTGGAATTGGAAAATGATACATGTAGTAATTGCTATAATGTCTTGGGTAATGTGATACTTGGCAATTGTTGTGCTCATGTTTAAGCTCTTGCATCATATACTTTGCACCTATTAGTGAAGAATACATAGAGCATGCTAAAATTTGGTTTGCATAATTGGTCTCTCTAAAGTCTAGATAATTTCTAGTATTGAGTTTTGAACAACAAGGAAGACGGTGTAGAGTCTTATAATGTTTTCAATATGTCTTTTATGTGAGTTTTGCTGCACCAGTTCATCCTTGTGTTTGTTTCAAATAAGCCTTGCTAGCCTAAACCTTGTATCGAGAGGGAATACTTCTCATGCATCCAAAATACTTGAGCCAACCACTATGCCATTTGTGTCCACCATATCTACCTATACTACATGGTATTTTTCCGCCATTCCAAAGTAAATTGCTTGAGTGCTAACTTTAAAATTCCATCATTCACCTTTGCAATATATAGCTCATGGGACAAATAGCTTAAAAACTATTGTGGTATTGAATATGTAATTATGCACTTTATCTCTTATTAAGTTGCTTGTTGTGCGATAACCATGTTTATCGGGGAACGCCATCAACTCATTGTTGAATTTCATGTGAGTTGCTATGCATGTTCGTCTTGTCCGAAGTAAGGGCGATCTACACTGAGTTGAATGGTTTGAGCATGCATATTGTGAGAGAAGAACATTGGGCCGCTAACTAAAGCCATGATTCATGGTGGAAGTTTCAGTTTTGGACAAACATCCTCAAATCTCTAATGAGAAAAGAATTAATTGTTGTCAAATGCTTAAAGCATTAAAAGAGGAGTCCATTATCTCGTTGTCTATGTTGTCCCGGTATGGATGTCTAAGTTGAGAATAATCAAAAGCGAGAAATCCAAATGCGAGCTTTCTCCTTAGACCTTTGTACAGGCGGCATAGAGGTACCCCTTTGTGAAACTTGGTTAAAGCATATGTATTGCGGTGATAATCCAGGTAGTCCAAGCTAATTAGGACAAGGTGCGGGCACTATTGGTACACTATGCATGAGGCTTGCAACTTATAAGATATAATTTACATGATGCATATGCTTTATTACTACCGTTGACAAAATTGTTTCATGTTTTCAAAATCAAAGCTCTAGCACAAATATAGCAATCGATGTTTTTCCTCTATGAGGACCATTCTTTTACTTTCAATGTTGAGTCAGTTCACCTATTTCTCTCCACCTCAAGAAGCAAACACTTGTGTGAACTGTGCATTGATTCCTACATACTTGCTTATTACACTTATTATATTACTCTACATTGACAATATTCATGAGATATACATGTTACAAGTTGAAAGCAACCGCTGAAACTTAATCTTCTTTTGTGTTGCTTCAATACCTTTACTTTGAATTATTGCTTTATGAGTTAACTCTTATGCAAGACTTATTGATGCTTGTCTTGAAGTGCTATTCATGAAAAGTCTTTGCTTTATGATTCAGTTGTTTACCCATGTCATATACATTGTTTTGATCGCTGCATTCACTACATATGCTTTACAAATAGTATGATCAAGATTATGATGGCATGTCACTCCCGAAATTATCTTTGTTATCGTTTTACCTGCTCGGGACGAGCAGAACTAAGCTTGGGGATGCTGATACGTCTCCAACGTATCGATAATTTCTTGTGTTCCATGCCACATTATTGATGTTATCTACATGTTATATGCACACTTTATATCATATTCGTGCATTTTCTGGAACTAACCTATTAACAAGATGCCGAAGTGCCAGTTCCCGTTTTCTCGCTGTTTTTGGTTTCAGAAATCCTAGTAACGAAATATTCTCGGAATCGGACGAAATCAACGCCAAAGATCTTAGAATCCCCGGAAGCATCCAGAACACACGAGAGAGGTCAGAGGGGGGCCACAGGCCCACCAAACCATAGGCTGGCGCGGCCAGAGGGGGGGCCGCGCCGCCCTATGGTGTGGGCCCCCTGTCAGCCCTCCTGCGCCGCCTCTTTGCCTATATAAAGCCCCTGGATCGAAAACCCTGAGGCGAAGAACCACGATACGGAAAACCTTCCAGAGCCGCCGCCATCGCGAAGCCAAGATCTGGGGGACAGGAGTCTCTGTTCCGGCACCCTGCCGGAGCGGGGAAGTGCCCCGGAAGGCTTCTCCATCGACACCGCTGCCATCTCCACCGCCATCTTCATCACCGCTGCTGCTCCCATGAGAAGGGAGTAGTTCTCCATCGAGGCTCGGGGCTGTACCGGTAGCTATGTGGTTCATCTCTCTCCTATGTACTTCAATACAATAATCTCATGAGCTGCCTTACATGATTGAGATTCATATGATGATGCTTGTAATCTAGATGTCATTATGCTAGTCAAGTGAGTTTTACCTATGTGATCTCCGGAGACTCCTTGTCCCACGTGTGTAAAGGTGACGAGTGTGTGCACCGTGTGGGTCTCTTAGGCCATATTTCACAGAATACTTACTCAATGTTGAACGGCATAGTGAGGTGCTTATTTATATCTCTTTAAGATTGCAACATGTTTTGTATCACAATTTATCTATGTGCTACTCTAGTGATTTGTTATTAAAGTAGTTTATTCCTCCCTGCATGTGTGCAAAGGTGACAGTGCGTGCACCGTGTTAGTACTTGGTTTATGCTATGATCATGATCTCTTGTAGATTGTGAAGTTAACTATTGCTATGATAATATTGATGTGATCTATTCCTCCTACATATGCATGAAGGTGACGAGTGTGCATGCTATGCTAGTACTTGGTTTAGTCTGTTGATCTATCTTACACTAAAGGTTACTAAAATATGAGCATTATTGTGGAGCTTGTTAACTCCGGCATTGAGGGTTCGTGTAATCCTACGCAATGTGTTCATCATCCAAAAAAAGTGTAGAGTATGCATTTATCTATTCTGTTATGTGATCAATGTTGAGAGTGTCCACTAGTGAAAGTGTAATCCCTAGACCTTGTTCCTAAATACTGCTATCGCTGCTTGTTTACTGTTTTACTGCGTTACTACTGCTGCGTTACTACTGCTTGTTTACTCGTCCCGGGCAAAGCACCGTTCCGGTGCCGTTGCTACTACTTATTCATACCACCTGTATTTCACTATCTCTTCGCCGAACTAGTGCACCTATTAGGTGTGTTGGGGACACAAGAGACTTCTTGCTTTGTGGTTGCGGGGTTGCATGAGAGGGATATCTTTGACCTCTTCCTCCCTGAGTTCGATAAACCTTGGGTATCCACTTAAGGGAAACTTGCTGCTGTTCTACAAACCTCTGCTCTTGGAGGCCCAACACTGTCTACAAGAATAGAAGCTCCCGTAGACATCACTACTCTAAAACACTCTCTTGTTGGATAACAAACACCATTCATTGTGTAGGGCTACAAAAGCACACCTCAAGCCGGAGTAAACAAGCTCCACAACTTCATAAAGGAATCACACACGATGCGCACACCGTCACCATCACACCGTGGAGAGTAACTCCGGAGTTCATATTAAAGTAACCTCTAGAGTGCATAATAGACAAGAGTAACATCTACATATTCAACTAGATTACAAAGCTCATGATCACATAAAGATCACACCATGGGAGAGAGAGATGAACCACATAGCTACCGGTAGAGCCCTCAGCCTCGGGGGATAACTACTCCCTCCTTATCATGGGAGATAGCAACGGCGATGAAGATGGCGATGGAGTCGATGGAGATGACTCCGGGGGCAATTCCCCATCCCGGCGGCGTACCGGAACAGAGACTTCTGTCCCCCGAACTTGGCTTCGCGATGGCGGCGGCTACGTAACTTTTCGTGGAATATGACTGATGTCCCTAGGGTTTTTACTTCTGGAATAATATATAGGCGGAAGGGTAGCGTCGGTGGAGTCCCGAGGGGCCCACCCCATATGGCGGCGCGGCCAGAGGTGGGGCCGCGCCCCCCTATGGTGTGGCCGCCTCGTGGCTCCTCTTCGTCTCTCCTTCGGACTTCTGGAACACTCCGTGGAAAATAGTGCCGTGGGCTTTGTCCAATTCCGAGAATATTTCCCGCGTAGAATTTCTGAAACCAAAAACAGCAGAAAACAGGAACTGGCGCTTCGGCATCTTGTTAATAGGTTAGTCCCGGAAAATGCATAAAAATGATATAAAGTGTGAGTAAAACATGTAGGTATTGTCATAAAACTAGCATGGAACATAAGAAATTATAGATACGTTGGAGACGTATCAAGCATCCCCAAGCTTAGTTCCTACTCGCCCTCGAGTAGGTAAACGATAAAAAGAATAATTTCTGAAGTGACATGCTACCAACATAATCTTGATCAACACTATTGTAAAGCATATGAGATGAATGAAGTGACTCAAAGCAATGGTCTATAGTTTGCTAACAAATAGATAATGACTAAACTGCTGAATCATATAGCAAAAAAACTTTTCATGAATAGTACTTTCAAGACAAGCATCAAAAAGTCTTGCATAAGAGTTAACTCATAAAGCAATAGATTCTTAATAGAAGGTTTTGAAGCAACACAAAGGAAGATTTAAGTTTCCGCAATTGCTTTCAACTTTCAACATGTATATCTCATCGATAATTGTCAACACAAAGTAATATGATGAGTGCAATAAGCAAGCATGTAATAATCAATGCACACAGTTGACACCAGTGTTTGCTTCTAAGATAGAAAGAAGTAGGTAAACTGACTCAACATAAAGTAAAAGAAAGGCCCTTCGCGAGAGGAAGCAGGGATTACTCATGTGCTAGAGCTTTTATTTTGAAAACATGGAAACAATTGTGTCAACGGTAGTAATAATTCATATGGGTTATGTATAAAACTTCCTATAAGTTGCAAGCCTCATGCATCGAATACTAATAGTGTCCGCACCTTGTCCTAATTAGCTCGGACTTACATTGATTATCATTGCATTACATATGTTTCAACCAAGTGTCACAAAGGGGTACCTCTATGCCACCTGTACAAAGGTCCAAGGAGATAAATCGCATTTGATTTCTCGATTTTGATAGATCTCAACTTGAGGACATCCATACCGGGACAACATAGAGAACAGATAATGGACTCCTCTTTTATGCTTTAAGCATTCAACAGCAGATAATATTCTCATAAGAGATTTGAGGATTAATGTCCAAGCTGAAACTTCCACCATGATACATGGCTTTGGTTGGCGGCCCAATGTTCTTCTCTAACAATATGCATACTCAAACCATTTAACTCATGGAAAATCTCCCTTACTTCAGACAAGACGAACATGCATATCAACTCACATGATATTCAACAAAGGTGTGACAGGTTGATGGCGTCCCCAGATAACATGGTTACCGCTCAACAAGCAACTTATAAGAACTAAGATACATAAGCGACATATTCCTTACCACAATAGTTTTTAGGCTACTTTCCCATGAGCTATGTATTGCAAAAACAAGGAATGAATTTTTGAAAGGTTTTAAAGGTAGCACACAAGCAATTTACTTGGAATGGCAGAAAAATACCACATAGTAGGTAGTTATGGTGGACACAAATGACATAGGTTTTGGCTCAAGGTTTTGGATGCACGAGAAGTATTCCCTCTCAGTACAAGGCTTTGGCTAGCAAGGTTGTTTGAAGCAAACACAAGTATAAACCGGTACATCAAAACTTACATAAGAACATATTGCAAGCATTATAAGACTCTACACTTGTCTTCCTTGTTGTTCAAACACTTTTACCAGAAAATATCTAGACCTTAGAGAGACCAATCATGCAAACCAAATTTCAACAAGCTCTACGGTAGTTCTCCATTAATAGATTTAAACTACATGATGCAAAAGCTTAAACATGATCTACTTGAGAGCTCAAAACAATTGCCAAGTATCAACTTATTCAAGACAATATACCAATTACCACATGAAGCATTTTCTGTTTCCAACAAAATAACAATAAGTGTTGCGGCTTTCAGCTTTCGCCATGAACATGAAAAATAAAACGAAGAACACAAGTGTTCAAATGAAAAAGCGGAGCGTGTCTCTCTCCCACACAAGGATGTTTAGGATCCGATTTTATTCAGAGAATGAAAATAACAAAACAAAAATAAAAGCACACAGACGCTCCAAATAAAGTACATAAGATGTGACGGAATTAAAATATAGTTTCACTAGAGGTGACCTGATAAGTTGTTGATGAAGAAGGGGATGCCCAGGCATCCCCAAGCTTAGACGCTTGAGTCTTCTTGAAATATGCAGGGATGAACCACGGGGGCATCCCCAAGCTTAGAATTTTCACTCTTCTTGATCATATCATATCATATCATCCTCCTCTCTTGATCCTTGAAAACTTCCTTCACACCAAACTCAAAGCAATCTCATTAGAGGGTTATTGCATAATCAAAAATTCACATGTTCAGCAAGGACACAATCATTCCCAACACTTCTGGACATTACCCAAGGCTACTGAAATTTAATGGAGCAAAGAAATCCACTCAAACACAGTAAAAGAGGCAATGCGAAATAAAAGGCAGAATCTGTCAAAACAAAACAGTCCGTAAAGACGAATTTTTTCGAGGCACTTAACAAGCTCAGATGGAAAAGCTCCAGTTGAAAGAAAGTTGCGTACATATCTGAGGATCACGCATGAATTGTTTCAGGATTTTACGAGTTTCCTACAGAGAGATCAACTCAAATTCGTGACATCTAAAAATCTGTTTCTGCGCAGAAATCCAAATCTAGTATCAACTTTACTATCAAAGACTTTACTTGGCACAAAAACGAAATAAACATGATAAGGAGAGGTTGCTACAGTAGTAACAACTTCCAAGACACAACAAAACAATATCAAAATAAAAACATGGGTTATCTCCCAAGAAGTGCTTTCTTTATAGCCATTAAGATGAGCTCAGTAATTTTAATGATGCTCTCGCAAGAAATAAGAGTTGAAGCAAAAGAGAGCATAAAAAGCAAATAAGAAACACTTTTAAGTCTAACCCACTTCCTATGAAAAGGAATCTTGTAAATAAACAAGTCATGTAAGCATAATGCAATAAGCATAGGAAAACAAGACAAGCGCAACTTCAAGATTTTCAGCAAAAAGAGAGGTGTTTTAGTAACATGAAAATCCCTACAACCATATTGTCCTCTCTCATAAAGATTTTCAGTAGCATCATGAACAAACTCAACAATATAACTATCACATGAAACATTCTTATCATGAGCTACATGCATAAAATTATTACTCTCCACATAAGCATAGTCATTACTATTAATTGTAGTGGGAGCAAATTCAATAAAATAACTATCATTATTATTCTCATCTCCATAATCATCATATATAGGAGGCATATTGTAATCATAATTAATTTTATCCTCAATAGTAGGTGGACTGAAAATATGATAGTCATCATTGTAATCATCATATATAGGAGGTAAAGTATCATCAAAGTAAATTTTCTCCTCCATGCTTGGGGGACTAAAAATATCATGCTCATCAAAACCAGCTTCCCCAAGCTTAGAATTTTCCATAGCATTAGCAACAATGGTGTTCAAAGCATTCATACTAATAACATTGCCATTAGCATGCATATAAAGTTCCATAGGTTTTTTAATTTTCTCTTCAAACACCTCATGTCCTAACTCAAGATAAATACTATAAAGATCTCTAATATTTTTGTTGTTTTCCATTAAGCCTAACTACTGAAATAAAAACAAGAAACAAAAAGATGCAATTGCAGAATCTAAAGGAAATAACTTCGAGCACCCACACACCGGTAACAGTGCTAGGAAATAGCTTAGTAGTCGGAGGATGTGAATACCTTTTACCTTACCTCCCCGGTAACGGCGCCAGAAAATAGCTTGATGTCTACGTGTGCTTCTATTCTTGTAGACAGTGTTGGGCCTCCAAGAGCAGAGGTTTGTAGAACAGCAGCAAGTTTCCCTTAAGTGAATCACCCAAGGTTTATCGAACTCAGGGAGGTAGAGGTCAAAGATATCCCTCTCAAGCAACCACCGCAATTAAGATACAAGAAGTCTCTTGTGTCCCCAACACACCTAATACACTTGTCAAATGTATAGGTGCACTAGTTCGGCGAAGAGATAGTGAAATACAAGTAATATGGATGATTATAAGTAGTAATTGCAATCTGAAATAAAAATGGCAGCAAGCGAACATGTAGCAGAACTTGTTGGAAACGGTGTTTCAATGCTTAGAAACAAGGCATAGGGATCATACTTTCACTAGTGGACACTCTCAACAATGATCACATAATTGAATAAATAAATGCTACTCTCAAACACTCTCTTGTTGGATAACAAACACCATTCATTGTGTAGGGCTACAAAAGCACACCTCAAGCCGGAGTAAACAAGCTCCACAACTTCATAAAGGAATCACACACGATGCGCACACCGTCACCATCACACCGTGGAGAGTAACTCCGGAGTTCATATTAAAGTAACCTCTAGAGTGCATAATAGACAAGAGTAACATCTACATATTCAACTAGATTACAAAGCTCATGATCACATAAAGATCACACCATGGGAGAGAGAGAGATGAACCACATAGCTACCGGTAGAGCCCTTAGCCTCGGGGGAGAACTACTCCCTCCTCATCATGGGAGACAGCAACGACGATGAAGATGGCGATGGAGTCGATGGAGATGACTCCGGGGGCAATTCCCCGTCCCGGCGGCGTACCGGAACAGAGACTTCTGTCCCCCCGAACTTGGCTTCGCGATGGCGGCGGCTACGTAACTTTTCGTGGAATATGACTGATGTCCCTAGGGTTTTTTACTTCTGGAACAATATATAGGCGGAAGGGCAGCATCGGTGGAGTCCCGAGGGGCCCACCCCATATGGCGGCGTGGCCAGAGGTGGGGCCGCGCCCCCCTATGGTGTGGCCGCCTCGTGGCTCCTCTTCGTCTCTCTTTCGGACTTCTGGAACACTCCGTGGAAAATAGTGCCGTGGGCTTTTGTTTCGTCCAATTCCGAGAATATTTCCTGTGTAGAATTTGTGAAACCAAAAACAGCAGAAAACAGGAACTGGTGCTTCGGCATCTTGTTAATAAGTTAGTCCCGGAAAATGCATAAAAATGATATAAAGTGTGAGTAAAACATGTAGATATTGTCATAAAACTAGCATGGAACATAAGAAATTATAGATACGTTGGAGACGTATCAAACACCATCAATATGTCTTTGTTGAATATCATGTGAAATACTATGCATGCTCATCTTGTTTGAATTAAGGGAGATTTACCATGAGTTCAAATGATTGGAGTATGCATATTATTAGAGAGGAACATTGGGCCGCCAACTAAAGCAGACTTCACATGGTGGAAATTTCAGCTGGACAAAAGTCCAAATATAGGTTGTCCTTGTTTTCCCGGTATGGATGTCCAAATAATTGAGATTCATCAAAATTGAGAAATCAAATGAGATTCATCAAAATTGAGAAATCAAATGAGATTCATCTCCTAGGGCATTTGTGCAGGAAGCAAGGAGGTACCCCTTTGTGACACTTAGTTAAAACATATGTATGTGATGAAAATCCATAGAAATCCAAGTTAATTAGGACAAGGTGTGAGCACTATTAGGATATTATGCATGAGGCAAGTAAACTTATCGGAAGGTTTTATGCATAAGACATACTATTTATCACTACCGTTGACATGAGTAGCACCTCTTAAAATAAATATTTTCAACACTCCTATTGCTTTCAAAATAAAAAGCTCTAGCACATGAGTGATCCCTGTTTTACTCTGTGCAGGGCCTTTCTTTTACTTTTATGTTGAGTCTTCATCTTCTACCTTATGCACCAATTAAGAGAGCATAGTTGTCATGCTTTGTGCAATGTGCATAATCCCAAAATTATTATTGATTGATTCATGATTGTGCTATTGCTTGCTCTCAAATTACTTGTATCTAGTCACCCTTTGAACTTTGAAGGTGTCCTTGCGTTTATGTTTTGATATTCCATAAGAACATGTTGAGTACCACTTTATTATGTTTACTTTTAATGCACTATTATTCATGATCTCTTGTTTGAATTACTCTTCATTTTATAACATAGTTGCTAAGTTCAATTGAATTATATATATCATGACTATGTTAGAGTACTTAGATCCCAGGTCACAATGCTTTACATGCTTGATCAAGATTGTGTTGGCTTCATGTTACCTCAAAAAATATTTTGTTATCACTTACCTACTCGAGGACGAGCAGGAGTTAAGCTTGGGGATGCTGATACGTCTCAAACGTATCTATAATTTTTGATGCTCCATCCTTTTTTTACACCAATTCATATATGTTTTGTTTACACTTCATTGCACTTTTACATGATTTCCGGCACTAACCTATTAACAAGATGTCACAGTACGAGTTTCATGTTTTCTGCTGTTTTTGTATTTCAGAAAAGTTGTACAGGAAATATTCTCGGAATCGGACGAAACAAAAGCCAAAGTCAATATTTTACTGAATGAAGATGAAGTCCAGAGGGAGGTCGAAGAGGCGCAGTAGGTCGGCCAGACCTACCCTAGGCGCGGCCTGGACCTAGCTCGTGCCAAGGGGTGGTCTGGGCCCACCAGGTGCCCCACCGACCTAAATCATCTGCCTATTTATACACCTTCTCGGAAAAACCCTGGATACCCGAGCCTCCATCCACTAAAAGTTCCGTCGCGGCTGCCATCGTAGACCCATCTCGGGGGGTTCTGAAGCTCTTCCCGGCACCCTGCCGGAGGGGGAATCATCGCCGGAGGCATCTACATCGCCATGCCCACCTCCGAAGTGATGCGTGAGTAGTTCATTCCTGGACTATGGGTCCATATCAGTAGCTAGATAGTTGTCTTCTCCACTTTGTGTTTCATGTATCGATCTTGTGAGTTGCCCTACATGATCAAGATCATCTTTATCTAATCCTATATGTTTGATTTGCTGGGATCCGATGAATATTGTATACTATGTTGAGATTGATTATATATTCATGTCATATGTTATTTGTGATCTTGCATGCTCTCCGTTGCTTGTAGAAACTCTGGCCAAGTGGACACTTGTGACTCCAAGAGGGAGTATTTATGCTCGATAGTAGGTTTATGCCTCTAGTTTTCAGGGAGAGTGACTTTATAACTTCTAAGATTTTAGATGTGATATTGCTACTAGGGAGAAAACAATAATGTTTTATCCGAGGGTAATTCTATTGTTTACTTTACACACATTGCTTAATGCGATAGTCTGTTGCTTGCAACTTTATACTGAAGGGGGTTCGGACGATAACCTGAAGGTGGATTATTAGTCATAGACGTAGTTGGATTATGGTCTATGTATTATGTTGTAATGCCCATATCAAATCTCATAGTAATCATCTTGTCATGTATTGTCATGTATTGATCGATATTCTGTCAATTTTCCAGCTGTAATTTGTTCACCCAACATGCTATTTCTTTATGGAGAGACACCTCTAGTGAACTATGGACCCCGGTCCTTCTTCCTTTACTGATAAATTCAACTGTAATCATGTTCTGTTTACTTTCTGCAAACATCTCCTTCCATTCGATACGTCTAATCCTTTGTGTTCAGCAAACCGGTGAGATTGACAACCTCACTATAAGTTGGGGCAAAGTACTTTAGTTGTGTTGTGTGCAGGTTCCACGTTGTTGCTAACGTCGGTAGTGCGCCCTGCCACTAGTCAGCCAGCAACACCTTCAGAAGTCACACCTTTCTCCTACTGGTCGATTAAACCTTGGTTTCGTACTGAGGAAAAACTTGCTGCTGTGCTCATCACACCTTCCTCTTGGGGTTCCCCAACAGTGTGAAGTCGGCGTAACGATAAGCACCATCAAGAGCCGAAGGTGGATGGTTTGGGTGTGAGCTCCTTCAGTAATCGTTGTTTCTTCCTCTCGATTTGGAGCATCACTCTGATGCTTCTTCTCCTGGCCTGCGCGGCATAGAGCAAAAGGATATTTACAAGAAAAGAAATTTTTTGGTATGACCTTTCCTAAAAATAGGACCTGCGCGTAGTGTCCGCTTTTTGCCGAAACGAAAATGCATCAACATTTCGGAAAACTATTGGCAACAAATCCACGCACAAAAAACATGCAACTTTTGCATACAACATGCAGTGTTCGCATACAACATACAACATTCGCATAACATGCATACACACACACCGCCCGGCCGCGCGCATGTGCAAACCTTCGCATACAAACATGAATACACACACGCTGAAGCTCGATTCGGCCACACACAAAGCATATCCTCCCAATTACTCACCTATTAGATAAGTTACCCATATGAGACCGAGAGATGGTGTTGGAGTAGAAAGTAATTAAAGATTTAGTAGATCTACGATTTACGAGGCTGGTCACCATTGTTTCACTCAACATGGATTTACATAATTAACATTATTTTGTTAAAAAGTTCTAAAAGTATATTTCAACTCAAACTATCAAAATAATTTTCATGATATGGATTAATGTGGTGATTTTAATATTGGATAAAATTCACCAATATTCACACAATTTGCTCAAATTTAAAGAGTTTTGACTAATTTGGGGCGGATTTATAAATTTATTTGACAAATCTTAGGTGGTATTTCAGCCAATCAATATTCCTGGAAACCGGATTTACCGGTGCCCATAGGTACTTTCCCATACCAAGAAAAAAAAACTTATCAGAACACTTTCGGTACGTTTTGTTTGGAGCTTCCTGGTACGTGCACGGCAAGATTTTTTTCCAGAGAAAAGATAAATAAAATGTAATTGTTATACGCCAGATTTTCTTAGAGCTGGCCAGCAGAAGAAAGGAAATGTGAAGAGGAAACTGATCGGATTGATAAGGCCATGAACAATGGTTGATAAGACCGTTTAATCTTAATCCCGCCACGTAATCTAGATATAACAAGAAGATATGATGTATAATGAGTTATTTTTTAGTCTTATCTTCAGTAACGAGACATCCCTTAATATATGGTGAGATAGATCGTTTGTAAGAGATGATCTATTAGCTAAGAGATCTTTTTTTTCTCTATTTCTCTCTTCTCCACATCATCAATTATCCTAGGTGGCAATGGTAAGATATAACCATTAGGGCATGTGCAATGGTTGATAAGACTTGTCTTATCTTAACCCCCCACATAATTTAGATATAACAATAAAACATGATACACAATGGGTCATTTTTTTAGTCTTATCTCTACTAGCTACATATTCTAAATATGTGGCGAGAGAGATTATGCTTAGAGATCATCTCTTAAGTAAGAAAAGACAAATCTTTTTTTCGACTTTGGCTTTCCTTCATCTCAACGTTTATCCAACGTGACACTGCTAAGATATTACCATTGTACATGCCCTTATACATGCCCTGAGATCCGTTTGAAAAATAAAACTACCAAAGTCCAAGCAGAAAAAAAATGTATCAAAACTTAATCTTGTCAAAACAGAAGTCTACCAAAAAAAATCTATTGTCACGCAGCTGCGTAGTAAATATTTTTTCCCTAAATCCTACCCACTAATTTTAAATCTAGCTAACTATCAAAAATAATTTAAACAATGGCTTAATATGGTGTCTCTATTAAAAATCTTGCATTGCTATTTAAGTAGATGCCGGAAGTAGAGAGAGTCCCATACAAGATTGTTTTGAGTGGTCTAAATTGTTGATTAAAGTCGTATGTGTAAGGAATCAATTGATGGAACTGTTTTGAGAAAAGTTCTTGTGGAAGGGGAGACCATTCCAAGATGAAATTAGTCGATGTACGCGTGGCTAGTTTCATACTATCTAGTTTTCGTTTGTCCCTACAGTTTCTATATTTTCCTTGTACTTCACCGGCATTTGTCCCGGATTTTCTTGATGAAATGAAGAAGCGCTGCTGCCATCCGTCAAAAAAAAAAAAAGTACGCGCGGCTAGCTCTATCTGGACTGAGCTGTTATTAATTAGTCAATGCACGTGTGCCCTATTTCTGCAGTATTGTTCAGTTTTGATTCGTCACTATCTATCCTACAAGTTGTTGTATGTCTTTATGTGTACAGGACTAAGGGGCCATTTACACAAAAATAACTCAAAAGTGGAAGAAAAGCACAGACTGACCCTCCGGCGAAACTATTTCACCAATCTAACCCTTTTGTGTGGCGCCCCTCTCAAGGGCGCCACACATGCCCATGTGGCGCCCCTGGCGCTGGCGCCACACACCCATCCTACGTGGCCCGTCGACGCCGAGCTGGTGACCCCGATCCGACGTGGCAGCACGAGTGGCGCCGCTCCGGCCGGCGCCACACTTTGAAAGTGTGGCGCCCCGGGAAGGGCGCCACACATTGACTTAAGTTTGGGCGCCGCGCGCGCCAGCCCGACCCTTCTTCTTTCTTTCTCTTCTTCTCTTCCTCCTCCCCAACCCGGTTCTCTCTCTCCTCCCTCTCCCCCACCAAATCCACCACCAAATCGTCGGATCTGTCCGTGGAGATCGTTCCCCATCCATTTGTCAAGGTAATCTCCTTCAAATCTTCTCCATTCATCCACTAATTTCATAGATCGGGCTAGATTTGGACATGAACCCTAGACATGTTTTCTTTCTTTTGTGCACTCTATATTGTATTGTTTGTGTTGGAGATGGTAGCCTCATGTATGCATGTGTTTGAACCATAGATGTGTAGAAATCTACATATGAAATTTCACATGTATGTGTATGAACTCTATGTATGTATGTGTATGTATGTGTATGAACCCACATGTATGCCTAGTATTTGTGATGGAGTTACTCATATTTGTTAGTTGAATGGATCGTAATATGGTTCAAAAACGTAAACATGTAGGATGGCCGGTGCCGGTGGACGGGGAAGGGGCGGCCGCCGCGGTCCTGGGCGCCCCCCGGGCCGGGGAAGGGGCCGCCGCGGTGGAGCAGCAAGGGCCCCACGATCACCGTCACCTGCATCCTCCTCGTCTTCGCATGACGAACGCCGCTTCGAGTTCCTCCTCCGCATCGACGACGACCCACTCGGCATCAAGCGGCTACCGGACAAGTTCGCCGAGTTCGTCGACGGCGTCGAGCCGGCGCACTTGCGGCTACGGGAGGCTAGCCGCAACTCGCCGCTGGCCCGTGGAGGTCCTGTTCGACGGGCAGGGCAAGATGTACCTGCACACGGGGTGGGACAAGTTCGCCCGTGACCTCCACCTCGAGCCCGGGTGCCAGCTCACCTTCCTGTACGAGGGGGACGGCGAGATGATCGTCAAGGTGTTCGACGACACCGCCTGCCGTGTGCACTACCCCCACACCGGCGAATCCGGCTCCGACACCGATAGTTAGAACGTCGAGTGTTGTCAACTCTATCTTCGTTGCTTCGTGTTGTTTGAATTCTATCTTAAATTGTATGAAACTATGTGCTACGATGTTTGGAGGAGGTTGACGCGTTTGGCTTGGAGGAGGTTGACGCGTTTGGGTTGGAGGATGTTGACGCGTTTGGCTTGGAGGAGGTTGACGCGTTTGGCTTGGAGGAGGTTGACGCGTTTGGCTTGGAGGAGTTTAACGCGGTTGGCTTGGAGCTTGTTGGCTTGGAGCTTGTTGGCTTGGAGCTTGTTGGCTTGGAGCTTGTTGGCTTGGGGTTTGTTGGCTTGGAGGTTGATTTGAAGCTTGTTGGCTACTTGATGCTTGACTTGTGCTAGCATCATTGCCCTTTGATTTTTTGCCGGATGTGCACTTCCTTTTATTGTGGCCCTTACTATTGCAGGATCCACAATTAGTTGGCTCGCGAGCTTCTTGGAATAACCTGTTTCCGGAATGACCCCATCTATCCATATCTCCGTGATACCTCTTTGTCTTTCTTCTTCCACGTTTCACAACCTTCCATTCCGGATCTGGCCAAACTTGCACTCCATGATACTCCGGCCATTGTGATTGATCCAAGTAAGGACAAAACCTTGGAGCCCATGTCCTCTTTGTGGCTTCGATTGAGAACTCGGACTCCCGAACGGTGAGCGGGTTATTGTAGTCGACACGTCTAGTGCGTGCCGCTGTTAGCAAGTGGGAGCAAGCCAAATGAAGCAAAGAGGGCCTCCTACATGTGCATTCACATGTCTTTAGGGACACACGGAAAGCCCGGCCTCCGTGTTGGACACCACCTTGTGTGGTTCCCCCCGGCTCATTCACTTGGTAAACCCGAGTCAACATTATCATAACATGTAGCCGTTTGGGAGTCGGCCTTCCTCGCCTGAAAATCCATGAACTCTTGAACCTTCTTTGGGAACTCGGCATTCAAAGCAATTTCCTTCTCCGTTTCATCGGTGTAGTTACGGAAATAGACATTCAACTTCTCGAATGTGTATTGAATGATTGCCGTCACGGGCAATGCACGGACACCCTTCAAAACATTGTTGAAGCACTCGGCCATGTTGCTTGTCATTTGGCCATATCTCCTCCCATCCTCATCATAAGCTCTTGCCCACTTTGAGTTAAATACGAGGTGTCTATGAAGAAACTCTTGACCACCCGCGTTGAGGTCTTTGTGCTTCAGCAAGCCGTTGTATAGGTTTGCGAAGCGGCGCTCCGAATAAGCGAGGCAACAATCTTGAAGAAGGTCAGACAACTCTTTGCTCTTGCATGCCCGGTAGAAGTTCGCACAAAAATGCCTCATGCACCATCGGTGATGCAAGGGAGCATGCCCGGGAATTGTAACCTCCACCGCATTGAGAATTCCTTGATGACGATCGGAGATGACACACACTTCCTTTGAGGGTGGTATGACCCTCGTCCTCAATATATGGAAAAACCATTGCCGGTTATCATTGTTCTCAATCTCTACCAATGCAAAAGCCAATGGTACTAAACGGTTGCTTGCATCACTTGCTATTGCCACCAATAGTGTGCCCTTGTATTGACCGGTCAAGAAGGTACCATCCACGGCTATGACGGGCCTACAATGTTCGAATGCCCTCGTGCATTGCTGGAATGACCAAAATGCACGGTGAAATACCCTCACTCTTTTACCATCATGCAATGTCATTTTGGTTGCGGAAGGCTCGACCACATGCACCATGCCCGGGTTAGTTGCGGCCATCGCTAACAACAACCTAGGGATACGGTTGTATGCTTCCTCCCAATCACCATACAACATCTTGAATGCGGCTTGTTTGGCCTTCCATGCCTTCCCGTACTTGACGTTTTAGGCAAACCGGGATTTGACCGTATCTTGCACGGACCTAATGCTCATGATAGGAAGTGATGATATCTCCGCCGAGAGCTTGTATGCAATGAACTCGGATGTGAGTTGACGGTGGTCCGGCTGTGCATCCTTGCCATCAAGCTTCGGTCCCCGGCACATGTGAGTGGCTACACAACTTGTTATGTGCCAAGAGGGCCCTTTTTGAAAGGTCGTGCACGGACAACCCATGGGCACCTTTTATCCACACATTTTAGCGTGTACCGCTTCTTCAAGTCCGAGTGAACAACGATGTAAGGGCGATGATGCTTAATGGAGAACTCCTTCAACCATATCTTCAATTCCAAGAAGGTATCAAACATGAGCCCTTTAGAGATCATAGACGTCGTAGCTTCCACATCTCTCTTGGATAGTGGCCTAGCTCCAAGAAGTAAACTTTTACCACCATCAACCACGGCTCCATCCGCAAGACTAACATCACGGAACAATGGTACCCGGATATCCCGTCCGGTTACCTTCTTGAAGATCTCGGCTCTTTCGGCTTCCTTAGCGGTGAAGCCATCCTCGTCAACCTCCTCTTCGGGTCCATCATCATCCGAGTCCGACGCATAGCATCGGGAATAAGGAATGGAGTGGTCCATCTCCTCTTGCGTCCAATATTTATCCAAATCACCCACATTGTTGCCATTCATCTCGAAACAATCATCACCATCTTCGTGCTCATCATACTCATTATCCAACGGAGGTTGTTGGGCAATGGGAGATTGGACAATGGGAGATTGGGTGGCCTCTTCTTGGCTCATGGGTGGAGGAGTCCTCTCTCGAACGGGGAGGAGGGCCGGTTAAGGTCAAGCTCGATACGAGCCTCAACCGTCTTGGTTGCAAACAACTCCAAAGCCTTATCTTGTGACCCGGCCACCGTCTCCTTGTAAATGGACCAACGTTGCTCGGAGTTGATACGCATTATCTTCCAACGGGTGTGCATTCCAAACCCCACATTATGCCTTCCCTCTAGCTCAATACCATCATTTGGCTCATTCCAATTCAACTCAACCCTAACTTGTGCTACCACCTCCGCAAAGCTAGGGCTAACGTCAAACACCAAGTCAACCTCTTCCGGGTCCGGCTCTATGTTTCCCTTCAAGTAAGCATCCTTGTCCACATGATGAACATGAACAATTCTTTCCATCCCCCTAGCATAATGGGAACAACACATACACACATGTGTTCATTAGATACCATAATCAACATAATCTACCCATACAAACTAGCACACTACCATTTCTTCTACTTCAACAACCCTAACATCCAACCAAATCCATCTCCACCCTCAAATCAACCAAATCCACATCTAGGGTTTCACATATAGATTGGAGCAAATACACAAAATCAATGGATGAAAAGAGGGGAAACGGAGGAGATTACCTCAAGCAACGAGTTGGGAACGATCTCCACGGACAGATCTGACGATTTGGTGGTTGATTTGGTGGGGTGGAGAGAGGGGGAGAGAGAAAACCGGGCGCCTTTGGAGGAGAGAAGAGGAACGAGAGGAAGAAAGAAAGAAGAGGGTCGGGCTGGGCGCGCGCGGCGCCCAAACTTAAGTCAATGTGTGGCGCCCTTCCCAGGGGCGCCACACTTTCAAAGTGTGGCGCCGGCCGGAGCGGCGCCACTCGTGCTGCCACGTCGGATCGGGGTCACCAGCTCAGCGTCGACGGGCCACGTAGGATGGGTGTGTGGCGCCAGCGCCAGGGCGCCACATGGGCATGTGTGGCGCCCTTGAGAGGGGCGCCACACAAAAGGGTTAGATTGGTGAAATAGTTTCGCCGGAGGGTTAGTCTGTGCTTTTCTTCCACTTTTGGGTTATTTTTGTGTAAATCGCCGGACTAAGGAGCCAATTGATCGATCGAACTGCTTTTATGGAAAGTTTTTGTGGAACGGGAGACCCTTCCAAGATGAAATTATTCTTCGCGCAGTCGTACGCGTGCTCTATATAGACTAGTGGTCCTCGCCGTGTGGTGGTTGTCCAATCTCTTTCCAATAGTAGTTCTATTTCCTTTTCTGTGTTCATCCCAATAGCAGTCATATTTCCTTTTCTGTGTTTGTTTCTTTTTTCACCGCTCCTTCCACTCTCCAACCGCTGCCCAAATGCCTCGTCAATACAAGAAAACTACATATAACTGTTATAACCCGAAAGTTGAATCTTCCTATGATATACCCAACGGCTGGACATTTATTTAAGTTAAAAGTTTCAATATTTCTCATCATACATGCAACATACATCTTGAGGTACCCATTCATTCTACGGTTTGATAGAAAGGTGTAGTGAGTTCATTTGTATTAGGTATCCATAGTCAATCGGGCTACAGGATAAAAAATCAAAAGTTACATGTTACATCCATGGCCCATGATTCTTATGTTAGTGGCTAAGTTACATCACATACATCCCTACATGGCTGCTATCTCAGCTTAGCTTGAGTCTTTTTAATGGACGCGGATTAATCTGAATTTTCCTGGAGTGGTACCTGTTTCAGAAACCCCTCCTTGTCGTACAGTTGCAGCCCAATCTTATCATCCCAATTAGGGCCCAATTTCGTTTTTTGTCGGTTGCTTTTTTTTGCCGTATGATTCGGTTGATTCTTCTGAGCGTCCGTTGTCATTATCTTTGTACATTCTTCTCCCACTGGCATGCCCCAATACGGTCTTTGATGTGCAACCTCTCAGTCAGGCGCTTGATCAAGTCATGGGAGTTACCTGTCTTGGACCATCGCATGCCAATCTGTATGTCCATCTTTCCATGAAACTCATCCCATCATCATCAATTAGTTCTGACAAAATGGGAAAACAAAAAGGCCCAATGTTTTCAATCCAAATAATGCAAGGAAGAATAGCCAAACTGCATCTTTACTCAAATGCTAGCCAAAGATAACAAGGCCACCAAATGGAGATATATATTGTCGGTGGCAATATCTGACAATTAAATGGAAGATAGTACTAAACAACATAAACTTCCATTTTTCATGGGATGTAGGTGCAATAAGATTAGCAATAAGAAAAACAACCTACCAGCTCAACAGAGAATAACCCTCACACATTCCTCGGTTCCATTGCCTCCCTGAAGATAGAAGATACAAACATCCAATATAATAAATGGTGAGCTCAATACAGCAAGGCAACTATCTATATGTAGCACATATAGATTTGTGTCACTTGAAAAAAAAGTAGTGGTTGGAAATGTTGAATCTCTTACCATTACAATTTGTCAACCTCGTCATTTTCGTGGTCCAACTCCACACCATGTGACAACTGACTACTCCTAAAAGATTGTCTCAGAACCCTGAGGAACACAGTTTAATTTAGCTACGCGGTCAGCCAAATGAGATGTCATATAAGATTTATAGTGAACTTCCAAATTGTGTAGCCACACAACTGAAAGATACATAGAGAGAGAATGTTAATAACATTAATGTTAAATATTTCAAGTTGTGAACCTCCCATAGAAACAAGGTATGGAAACAGATTGCTTTTCAAATCTATTAATCAGAAAATTATGAATAGTATGAATATCTGGTACCGCTTCAGATCAGTACCATGATTAAATTCATAAATTTAAACTGCAGGAGCACATGACAGGACACATATATTTAGGAGCATACCTGTTCTACAATGAATACATAGAGAGGCATAGGTAAAACACGTACCTTGGCTGAGGACTAATTCCCATTCTCATGCTGACATGAGTGTGAAATGCGTGCTGGACTTAATGCATCAACATTGAATCTTTACACTCTGAGAGCAACCTCGACCCACAAAAAATTCTCGGTGTATCAGGCTCAGATATGTTTGCGGAATTGGTAGAATGACATGGCAAGTAGTAGTAGTAGTAGTAGTAGTAGTAGTAGTAGTAGTAATAATAATAATAATAATAATAATAATAATAATAATAATAATAATAATAATAATAATAATAATAATAATAACAACTTGGGCAGAAGAAACAAATGGTTTTGTTGTTGGACAGGACACACAAAGCTCTATAAATTAATCCTTAATCAAGATTTTAATGTGACACAAAGAATGAAATCCTTGTTTAATGAATCTGAATGTTATCTACGTCCTATTATTTATAGAGACACTGAGTTCTTCCCATGGAGAGAGACAAAAAACGTGACACTCCATTGCTCATCTACACATTTCAAGGTATAAACATAAGAGATGTTAAAAAAAGGTATAAACATAAGATGTAGAGAGTACAAACTAATTTTTGGCTGGGCCTTTATTCGCTGTAATAATTGTAACATGATGTACACAAACAAAATAGTAGGACGAGATTAGCTGGCGGTGCCGCACCTGATTCAAGCCGTGCAACGGCCTAAATATGATCGTTGCGGCTTTGGAAACGTGGGCGCGGAATATGATAGGACGTGACAAGAACAGAAGAACCAGACCTATATCACCTTTTTTTTCGAGGGTACGCAAATGAGTAACTGAATTTTATAAAAGGCGGAAATATGTACATTAATTGGCGCCAAATGAAACACAAAAGGCACAAAACACTCCAAAGAGCGAGGAAAAAACTGCTTTCACACCACTAGAACTCCTACTCCCGCTCTACTCTGTGCCCTCCAAATCCTCAGCATCTTGAATTCCTTAACAATATCGGAAATTCAATTCGGCTCCCGGGTGCGTATGCTCCCTGTACCAAAAAATTATATTTCGAGTTGTCGAAATTTTTTGACACAAAATTCTACTGTACATCTCTATAATATATGTGCATTCGCCAAGTTTCACGAAAAATCAATATTTTTTATGGTCTATGTAAAAAAGAGAAAATTTATCTTGTAAAAAGCATTATTTTTAGCACTGAGTTTTGTCTTTTTTGCACACGTCACATGACAAGTTCATTTTTTATGAAACAACTTTGTGAGCGTGTAGCACGTGAAGATGTACGTGTGAATTTTTCGTTTCAATTTTTTTGAAATTCAAAATGTGTGTAACATGAATTTCAAAATAGAGGGAGCATATGCTCTCATGTTCCAAAACACCACTCCCCAACAATATCATCAACAATTTGCGTTGGCGTGCGACTTCTCGGTGAGTACCGGAAAACTTTAGCATTCCTGTAATTCCAAAGGGCATATCGAGCCGTGCAAATGAGCCCATTGATCCACTTCCGGTCTTGTTGATGACATCTCTGTCTCTCCGACGACCACCAGGCCTCGATCATATCATAACTGTCAGGCCTATATCACCTTTTCAACCAGACATGGAAAGAAGGTAGAACCCTGGCTAGCTCTAGCCCAAATAGGAATATGTTTTTAATCAGCCGCGTTATCTTGATAGGCAGTCCCAGTATACATATCAACTTTTCGTCTACACATTAGGGCTTAGGAGTTAGGCCATAGCACAAGTATATATGTTCAATAAAATTAGTTTCAGTCAGATTATTTCGTATTCTTTATTTCTATGTTAGTCTCGTATTTACACTGTTCACACAGTGTGCTACACACAGATACATGACATGATTTTATATATATATATATATATAACTACCACATTTTTCATAAATGGCTATCAAATTATTCGATGTAGTTTCGAGGTTTAATTTAGACATCCATGGTTTTCTGATACAACTACTAGATTTTTTGGGAGTACTACTGGGTTTTCTAATGTAATTAAAATGATTTCTTCATGGCTGCCAAATTTTCCCACCTGCCCTCAGATTATTGTAGAACAATGATTGATTTTTCTAAATCAACTACTACCTCCGTCTTGGTTTAACAGGCACGCACGCAGTTCAAGACAAACTTTAACCATTGATTTGGTCAACAAAATATAACTTTTATATCTACAAAATCTATATCATTATATTCGTTTGCAAAAAAGTTTTCCAATGATATAATTTTTGTGACATATATTTCATATTTTATTGACTAAAATAATGGTCAAAGAAATTTCTTAAACTACGTGCGCGCCTGTTAATCTGAGATGGAGGGAGTACTAAATTTAGATGCAATTACATATGCTTATATAGAGTAACTAGGTTTCCAAAAAACTACGACCAGATTATCTATGAAAAGTTACACGGTAATTACCGGTTTGTTTTACGAGTTCTCGGTTTTGAGGTCCTCCGGGTACAACTATGAAAATACTTGCCAGATTTTCCAATATTATACTTGTCACCAAACTTTTATAAAACAGCAAGCAAGGTGTTTATAAATAACTTTTTTTCAAATTCTCTGTGGCCAACTAAGACGACTAAAACGGTCCCTATAAGTAAGACACTAACTATATAAGAAAGGCATTTCTTTGAGCTTCCAACTTCCAAGAGCCCAAAACAGTGGCATAAAGCATATATTACTAAATCAGTATGAAACGTACTAAATCATGCATGTTAAGTGATCAATTCCATACTGACTCTACCATTATATTACATATCTTACTAGTAAGAGTGGCAGGATAGCAAAATTCTGTATACGTAAAAAACTAGGTAGAGAATGATGTAGGGTCCTACCTTTACTGTCAATGACCGTGTAAGAGTGTGGCAGGATCTATGACAACACGTGTAGCAGACTAGCAAGCCCCAGCTCCTGAAGCCCATAGTCTACTGCTAGTCGGGCGAGCGAACGAGACCGCCGCACGCCAAGAAGTTTGTGCGGCGCTTACGCATGGAATTTTCCCTATTTGCAGTCTTGATCTTTGCTGGAATGAAACAAGACGACAAGCCCGTTGCTGGCAGGAAAAAATGGCTTGTCGTGAGTCATCCGTTAGTCCAGTTGGAACTAGTCCTTGGCAAGTTCACACTCACTGCATATGCCATTGGCTAGCAGCTTAATTCATCACCAGCTCTGCAGCTGGCTGCTATATAAGCTGAGGAATACTACAATGGGTAGCACAACGTAAGCTGAGCAATACTAGCTAGAATGGCAAGCATGGTCGTGGGCGCATCATCCTTGCCTCGATGGGGTAGCTGCTCTCTCCATGGCCTCAACACGGAGGTCCGCACGGGGCTAGACAGAGACGCTCTCCCAGGCGCTAGCGGCGGCGGCATTAGAATCCCTCCATATTTCTGGGGCGAGAGTCAGGTGCCCGACGCCGAGCTTGGCTTCCCCGTGTACACGGGCTACTCGGAGGCGAGGGCCTTGATCGGCGAGGGAGCCACGGCGGATCTGACAAGGCTGTCACGCCAGGCCCAAGACATGGTGGCCGAGATGTTTGCTAGCATCGGCGGAGGCCAAGAGGAAGCGGCGAGCGGGCCCAGGGTGGTGCAGCTGCGGCTATCGCCGGAGCTCGCCCTGTGGAAAAACACCCAACACGCAATCGGCAACGTGCTTCCACCTAAAGGCAAGGGCCTGAGGCAAGCCTCGCCGCAGGTACTCGCCCAGCTTGGCGCCACCGACTGGCCCGAGGCCATCACCACCAACAATGCCCTGTTCGGCGGTGGCAGCACCGCCATGCTCATTGGCGCCGCCGACCTGCACACCATGTTCTCCAACTATGTGACCGACATGGCCGTTTACTACGAGTATGGGTACAACCACGTGTTCCCTCACCTCCACGGGATGCTGCAGGATGGGCTCGCCGACGCCCACGCGCTGGCCACCCCTTGCGGCCAGGAGCGCCGGGAGGCCGTCGCCGTAGGCCTCCCCTACATCCAGGGCAAGATCGCGATGGAGGTGGCGGACAGAACACGTCTCAAGGACTTCTCCGCGCAGATGGATCGTCGTGCCGCCCAGATCATT
This sequence comes from Lolium rigidum, assembly GCF_022539505.1. NCBI lineage: Eukaryota > Viridiplantae > Streptophyta > Magnoliopsida > Poales > Poaceae > Lolium > Lolium rigidum. Next base: position 56,324 of record NW_025899960.1, on the reverse strand, counting down.
TTCCTCTTTGACTGCAGCGTGCTGGGCATTGGAGCCGAGGCCACAGCCCGGGGCTTCGACGCCGGCGCCGTCATGAGCGACCTAATCTTGAGCGTGAACAGCCACGACGTCCTCGACGTGGGCTCCGACTTGGTCAACTCCGAGATCATGAACTCATTCCTCAACGTCGCCGACATCGCCGCCTCGGGCGTCGTGAGCGAGCCGGCGCTCCGGGCCATCTACGACGCATACGCTGCCACGGGCGCCCGGCTGTTCACCCAGAGGTGGCATGAGCCCTCGGCCCGGATGGTCGCCAATGAATACATCTGGCACATCGCCAACGACCGGCACATGCTCTTCCGCCGCGCCCTCCTGGGATGGCCCAAGGCCCGCAAGTCGCCGGCGTCACCCCAGCGTGAGGCCGACTTCGACGAGGTCTTCGACGCCGACTTCCACACCACCGGCTTCAGCAGGCCCATCGACCCTGAATACGCCTGCGACGGCGAGGAAACCTGCAACCATGTGCGCCGGTTCCTCGACCGCCAGGATGAAGACCTGCTCAGCAGCTTCTGGTGGTCCCTCGTCACCGGCCCGCTTGAGTACATCCGGCAGGGTGAGGTGGACGAGAAGCACGAGGAGCACCTCATCGAATCCTCGCGCATGCAAATGGCCCAGCTCTTGTCCAAGGGCCTTGTCCTCGAACTGACCTGGCTCCTCGCCCATGCGAGCCACCATGCCTGGCAGGTGAACTACATGTACGAGGCCGCCATGTTTGGAAGCATCTTGGATGGGGGCGCGTTGATAGGCAAGCTTGACCGGGAAGAGAAGGGCTCCATCGACTGATCCAGGCAAGCTTCTCCGTGATTTCGCTGCCCTACCCAACGCCGACACTGTTGTCTACATGCTATCCTAAACCCTAAACCTGATTATCCCGGTGATGTGCACGTGCTATCCTGCACGAGCTTTTTCGCATGCGATCCGCCAAGCTGTTACTGTATTTCATTTTCACGTCCATGTATTTCGTCATTTCTTTATGTGTTTTTTCCTATTTTCCCATGTAACCGTCTCTACTTTGTAGTTTGTACCCTCCTTTATTCAGTTATTAATTATATGTCCACTTTGTTTCTCGAATTGTCCATCCTGTATTTGTTATGTTAAAATATGTTATGTTAAAAATTGTAAGGTGTCAGCGCATTGCTACGACCTTATAATTTGCACATGTCACTTTTCCATCACAACATAAATTCAATCTAGATCTCTCGTAGTTTACATAGTATGAGAGCTAATACGAGAAATGTGGAGTCCTTTATCCTCAACCCTAGCCTCCATACCTCCCGTCACCTCCATGGTCAGCGTACATCCTATGCACGAAAATCATTTCATGTGGAAGGTTTAGTTCCTCGCCTATCTTCACGAACACCAGCTTATTATGGGCAACGTCAATGGCTGCGAGGCGGCGCCGCCCACAACGACCATTGTACAATGGCCATGGATGGTCATCCCCCATGTGGCCAACACTGACCACACCACCTGGTACACCAAGAAACAAACACCCTTGATTGTGCGCCTAGCGCCTAGCCGGTCCGTAGCTGTAGTTGCTTGAATTGATCAAGAATGTGAAACACACACGTGCATAAAATCCAAGGCAACAAAGAGGCAAATAATGTCAATGGACGAGGTGAGAAGAAGATTCCCAGTTGGGTGGGGGGCTCGTTGTCCGTGTTAAGTATCGATGGGAAAAGCCCTCATAGGCGAGAGAGGATTGCGACCTAGGTAGAATACTACTCTATGCTGTGTCGAAATGTTCGTATATAAATTATAAAACATACGTGAAAATTCAAGAATTACAAGTCTAACATTCTCCCTTAATCGAAACCTTGAGAGATATTGAGATTATGCTTGGATTCAGCGAAAGCCAATCTTTTTTAAATCCATCGGCACAACCTCACCCTTGGCGGAAATATCAACCAATTTGCTAGCAAAAGAAATATCAACCAATTTGCCAGACCGAATGCATGCGTATTTGGTCGCTGAGAAGTACAACAAAATTAACATGCCACCGGTCAGTCAAATTTGGTATTTAATTTACAGCACGAGGCATAATGCACGTAGCATGTACTAGCCAGATCTTGTAGATACAAACTTCATCTTGGAGTCAGACAGATAGACAGATAGAGCTAGATTTTTCTTCAACCTTGGCGAACAGTCGCAGCAAACACACCACGAGGAACGGAACTGCCGCTAGCTAGTTAGAATTTGTTAGACTTTACGGCTGCATGCAATGCAATCATTCACACTGGCATGTAGAACGATCATTCTCGAGAAAGGTGAACTCTGTCACCAAAGAAAACAGTGAAGGTCTTACTGCAAAGGTAGATGAGTTTATATGCATGACTAAAGATAATGAAACCTAAGGTAATACCACCGCAGATGCTAAGGTTGGAGAGATAGACTTCATAGCATGTAACAATCCTTACCCTGTTTGGATGAATAAAATTATAGCTCAAAATTTCAAATATCATATCCTAGTCCAGTAGGAGTTCCAAACATTTACAATGGAGGTAATAATAATGACAACCGCCAATCCCTTGAAGATTATCTTAAAAATTTTATACAACCTCAAAATGAGCAAACTACCATATTATTGAAATGATAGGGAATCATGAAACTGCAACACGACAACTATCTAAGCAAGTTTTTGTTACGAAAAACGATATACGTGAGCGAAGCAAGGAGAAGTACAAACTGTACATCGAGGGGATGAAGGAGGCGGCGGAGCCCGCGATATAGGCCGACCCGGCAAAGGAGGAGACAGAGAAGGTCTAGGCGGTGGCATTGGCGGATATGTTCACGCAAGTGGCGGCATTGAGGACCATGACCTATGATAACCTGGTGGAGGCCCAAACATCTATTGTGGGTACCCGAGCTGCCCTGGCAACCGGCGGCCGACGCGTGGGTGGATGCAGACTTCAACAACGCTGTTCGTGTCATTTTAGACTGCCCAACGCGACGAAGCCGCCCGCTAGATCATGGCTACTGAGCGGTAGACCCTGGTGGACATTAGGGCGGCCAAACGCAGCGACGTCCAAGGCTCAATGACAGTGGCCCATCATACGGTGCGCGAGGTGTTGGTGGAGCCGGCGGACGAAGGTGGACTAGGGGAACAACGAGATGGAGGAGGCATCAGCGGTGATGGTGGAGGAGGCGAGGGACTAGGCTCGCTAGAAAGTCGACCTGGAGCTGGTGTTGCTGCGGATAGATCCTGCTGGGACGCTGCCATGGCGGAGGCGATAAAACGCTGGAAGGCGGAGGAGGATAGGGACAAACGCCATCGCGAGCTAGACAAGGCGGATTGCATGGCCCTGTATACAATCCAATGGCGAGGGGTGGGGCTCGCGCCCGGTCCCTGACTGCGCCGGTCCCTTTTGGCCACACCGGCAGCTAGTATGGCGCGCAACGGCAAGTATGTACGGCCATCTTAGTTTTGGTTAAATTAAATCCTCATTGTGAAGATTGTTCAGTTTGGCCAAATATAATGCAAAACTCCTGAACTATTTTGCAAGTCACTCACTTGCGGACTAGGGGTGGACGTGAGAGAACTGTTGGACTTAGAGCATTTCCAGCCGCGTCCTCCAAAGCATCCCCAAATCGCGTCGGATTTAGCGTTTGGGGGACGTGTTTTGTTCGTGCCGCGTTTGGGGGACGTCGCTCCCCAGCCGCGTCCCCCAAACGCCTCCCCCAAACATTTAAAATACTTTTTTGACATTTTTATTTCAATTTCCACAAACTAATACATAATTGGGAACGTGGTTTACACGAAGACACGGTTCGGAACATGGTTTTCCACAAACTAATACATAGTTTGAACCATGGTGGACACAAATATAAAATTTTGCAAAGAAACTCAACCTAACTAGGCCGTGCATCGAAGGTTTCCTGTGTTCGCTGCTAAGAAAGAACACTCGAGGGCACACCCAGTCACCTAAACTGGAAAATCCAGCGGGAGGATGGTGCCCTTGTTGGTTCTACCGATGAGGCGAACATCCAGAAACTTCCGTGCACGTGTTCGCTGCGAAGAAACAACACTCAGTCGTCCTCCTCGTCGGTGCTGTCACCGTGGTAGTCCCGGCGGTAGCGCGTCTCGTCGAAGACCTTGACGCTCATGTCCCTGTCGCCGAAGTAGGAGAACAGGAGGATGAAGCCGGCTTCGAGGCTGTGGTGCCGCGCGAACTTCTCCCAGCCGATGTTGAGATACATCTTGCCGCGCGCGTCGTAGATCACGTCGATGATCCACCGGTAGTAGCCGCACGCAGCCTCCCGTAGATGCATCGTGCGCGGGCGGTCGTCACCGGCGACGTAGTCGGCGAAGGAGTCCGGCAGCCTCTGGATGCCGCGTGGGTCGCCCTTGAGGACGAGGACGAACTCGAACAGCACGTCCGGCTCCACGTCCATCTCCGACAATGAAGCCGACGGCGTGGGAGGCGACAGCGAGCGTTCAGCTCTGCCGCGGCCACGACCACGACCACGACCACGGCCGCGAGGTCGGCCTCCGCCTCTACCAGACATAGCATCGAGTCTTGTTGAGATGGTGGCGGCTAGAGTTTGTGAGAGAGGCGCTAGGGTTTGTGTGTGAGAGGGACGATGAGAGGCGGCCCTTTTATAGGCCGGAGGGAGGCGGAGGAGCGGTGGCGCTCATTAACGCCGGCACGCAGAGCTAGGCGCGACGGGACGCGTCGCTGCGCCTCTGCGGGAACTGCACCGTCGCTGTGGGAACTGTACCGTCGTTGCAAAGCCAATAACTTCTAACCGTCGCGAGGTAGGCGACGGTTAGGTTAAAATTTATTGTGCCGCTGACGAGTTGGCCCCGCCACTCCCCGCCTCGCTTTTCGGTGTGTCCGGCGTCCTCGGTGCGTCCCCTGTGGGATGGGGATGGGCTCAGGGCGCCGGACACCGTATCGGGGCGCCGGACAAAATTCGGGTTTGGGGGACGCGGCTGGAACGGTTTTTTGGTCCGGCGCGCCCCAAATTGCTTTAGGTACGCTTTGGGGGACGCGGCCGGAGATGCTGTTAATCCTAGCATGCAACGTCGACTCGCTGAATACTCTCCGGCGGTACATGCACGTTGCACTCACTAGTAAAGCTTAGCTCGAACCAACTTCAGGCCAGACGCACACATGTAGCAGGAACTAAGAGCATCCCCACTCGTTGGCGCTCCCCACGCCCAAATCCGGCGAAATTTTCGTCCGGATTGGATGAAGATTTGGCGTGGGGAGCGCCGAAGTTCCAGCCGTCCCCCCGGCAGGAACCCCCAACCTCGACCATTTGACATATTTCAAACAAATTCAACATAAAATTTAACAAGTTCGGCAAACAAGAGGACGAAAATTGCTGAAACAAATTCGGCGATAACGAGTACAATGTTTAACAAGTGCTGAAACAAATGAAGCACACAAATTTCACAATTTTTCAAACAAATTAAGACAGACTAGTTGGCGTCGGCGTTGGCGTTGCCTCGGAGCCTCCATATGTGCTCCACCGGATCATCTTGCAGCAGACTGGTGCATTGTAGAGTCTCGAATCTCCCGGCGCATAGCAATGAAGGCGGCCCATGATGGAGGCACCTGGTGATTAGGCTGTGCAAGAGGACCCTCTCTCTCATATGGTGCTTCTTGCTCAGCCGGAGGAACCGGATGCTTTCGCTCATCTTCAATAATCATGTTGTGTAGGCACACACAGCAGTTCATCACCTCCCACATCCGATCTTTGGACCAAGTCATAGCGGGGAACCGGACGACAAGCAAATCTCTGCTGTAGGACACCAAATGCTCGCTCGACGTCTTTTCGGCAAGCTTCTTGTTTCTTGACAAACTCGCAAAGTTTGGGGGTGCTAGGGTTGGAGATCGTCTTCACAAATGTTGCCCACTTTGGATAGATACCGTCCGCAAGGTAGTATCCTTTGTTGTAGTGCCGACCATTGATCACATAGTCCACCGGGGGAGCATGACCCTCAACAAGCTTGGAAAAGACCGGGGAGCAGTTTAGGACGTTGATGTCATTGTTGGATCCAGGCATACCAAAGAAAGAGTGCCAAATCCAAAGATCATGGGTAGCCACTGCTTCAAGTATCACAGTGCAGCCTTTTTTGTGACCCTTGTACATTTCCTGCCACGCAAACGGACAGTTCTTCCATTGCCAATGCATGCAGTCAATGCTTCCAAGCATCCCTGGAAAACCTCTAGCTTCATTTGTTGCAAGGATCCTCTGAGTGTCTTCGACAGTGGGTGATCTCAAGTAATAGTCCCCGAACACTGCTATGACGGCCCTGCAGAACCGGTAGAAACAATCAAGGGCGGTGGACTCCGCCATCCGAAGATAGTCATCTGCAGTATCACCGGGAGCTCCATTTGCCAGCATCCTCATAGCCACTGTGCACTTCTGCAGTGACGAAAATCCAACCAAACCAGTGCAATCCGCCTTGCATCTGAAGTAGGGATCAAAGTGGCGGATGGCATACACAATTTGCAATCCGCCTTGCATCCTGAAACGACGCCGGAAAACACTCTCACCGTGCAATGGATTGTCGGCGAAGTAGTCGGCGTACAACATGCAGTAGCCCTCCATTCGCTGTCTCGGCTTGCACTTCCGGCGACCTCGTGCCGACCCACCACGCCGACGAGTTGCCGGTCCGGCGTACATGCTTGCCAAGCAACCAAGGATCATCATGTGCTCGTCGTCTTGGGCGGCTGCTGCCATCTCTTCTTGCATAAGCTCGACGAACATCTGCTCCTCCTCTTCGTCCGAGTCCATGGCCGGCGAGGCAAATGGACGAACACCCGACGGGCGTGGTCGAGGCAACCCGAGCCGCGAGCGACGACGAGCAAGCAGGCCGGAAAACAGGCCGGCGGAAGAGCAGCCGGATAGGCCGTCGTCCAAACACGGCGGAATATAGGCAGGTGGGGAAGGAGTGGCGGCGCAATCCGGGCAACAAGCCGGCGGGGTGGTGCCGGCGGCGAGAGAGATACGAGGGGTGGGGGAGATTTTGAGCGACGTGGCGGTGGGGTTCGTGCGTCGAGTCACCGACAGATCGGGCCCTTCCCCGCTTTTCACTCGTCCGGAGTCCCCGAGAACTCCCCGGGGGGCCGGGGGGCGTGGGATCGCCGGATGAATTTAGGCCCAAATCCGGACGAAAACGAGGAACCGGGGGCGCGACTGGGCCGAATTTCGCCGTCCGGATGGAAAAAACGCTCGCCGGGGGCCTCCTCGGGGGGACGAGTGGAGATGCTCTAACTCGCCGAGACTTAGTCACGTACTCCCTCCATTCTCAAATAAGTGAACATCTAGCCTCAGACTTTATCCATGAAAGAGTGTATTTTTATGTTTTCAATGTACTTTAAATTAGCAAAAGTTATTTCTCTTTCATCGCACGAAAATCAAACCCAACAATATTCAACACATGTTATCTTAATTTTATACATGTACTTAGCCTATTGGAGATGAAATAATTAAAAAGGAGAGAGATGTTGGTTGCATCTTCCCAATGCAATTTTTCTCTCTTTTTGGACGTCCACTTATTTGTGGATGGAGGGAGTAACTAGCTTGCTAAGCAAGCACACGGGTTGATGGATCCCTAGTGCTAGGATATGTAACACACGGAAACACAAATCGTATCCAGCTTAGATTTTCCAAAACAAAAAAAAAAGCTCTGCCCTTTCCATCTCTTGTAATAAGTGATAATGGATTTATCGTGACTTGATATTTTATTTTTAATAAAGCAAGCCGTGTGCATCTATTGATGCAGAGTCTGAGGCTATGCTCCTTTATCGATTTTTTTTTTGTTGATTAGCCACTAGGCAGAGCTGCATATAGCACCTAGCTAGTTACTTTTCTTTGTATTTCTTCTGTCTCGGTGGATTACAGATTACACGGGTAGGTCAGCATTTATACACGCACCGCAGGAATAAGATTAGCTACTAATTGGTATAGAGTTCTTATCCTACACGGAGACCTAGACATAGACATATTACGTCTCTAACGCACACGACGCCATACCTGTGTCGTTCGTGTTTACCGTTTCTAACGAGGACGCGTGAGCAGTCCGTGGAGTATTTCCAATCTCGTTCTGCAGCATCGAGCCGCTGTGCTAGGTTTTTCTTTGACCAAAAGGTCCAAAACAAACCAACAACCTCTATCTGTTTCGTCGGGCCTGTGCAGATGGGGTAATCTTTTTCCTCTGTTCGTCTCGATAGTCGATATCTCCGTGTTAAGTCAGCCGCCGATGGAAGGACCGACCTCGCCGGCTAAGCCAAAGGTAAACAACTCCGATCCCCATGCCAATTATTCATAACTAGCAGTTGTGGTTGGTTCGACCTCTTCACTTCGTGGAAGATTAGGCTTTGTTCGTGCTGGAGTATTATGCACTAGTAGAAAAAGGGTGAATAATCCCGGTTGATAAAATGATAAGGGCAACTCTTTTCTATATATTCGGCAGCTAAGATTTATATTATTTTTTCTATAGCAATCAGAGGTGGAAGATCTTCTTAGTGCGCTTCCTGACGATGTTTTACTGTGTATCATCGGGAGAGTCGACTTAGTTACCGCGGTGAGGACAAGTTTGCTGTCAACGCGATGGAGGCCGCTTCCTTGGTTGATGCCCGACCTTCACATTGATGTTGAGGATTTCATGCTTGATCCATGCTCTAAGCCTAATGAGGCTAGTGCCATCCAGGACGCGATGCTCACTATAGTTGCTGCAACCAAGAGTTTATTTTGTAAACCTACAAGAGAATCTGTCGCAAGTTTGAAGCTTACACTCTACTTAATCGACACTTTCTTGAGCGATATTGGCCCACTAGTATGCGATGCAATTGACTGTGGTCTGCTGAAAGATTTGGACCTTGCCATTCTCGACGAGAAGGAACCTTTTGCATGGTCTGACTCGGATCTGTTAAAACGTGCCCAAGACATGGATGGATTTTTCCGTGCCTACCCTAGTGTCCACTATTGCCTCACAAGACTCTCTCTATACAGTCTGAATTTTATCCACCTGGACATGAACCATATCTTGTTTGACTGCTGCCCGCAACTGAAGCATTTAACCCTCTCTTTTTGTCATGCTGGTCGAGCCGGTCAGTGGAAGATAGATGCACCAAAGTCAAAACTCTGTTCTTGAGCTTGACAGGTGTCTCTTTGAGAGAATTGAGCTGATATCCCTTCCAAAACTGGAGAAGGTCAAGCGAGTCTGTTGGACATCTAACTGTCCCCCCTTGTCTTTCGGTTTTGTTCCATCCCTTGAGGAATTGGACCTCCAACATTTTATGTACCTTGATCAGCATTTTTTTAAATTAAGTGAGATTCTACATGGAACGGCAGGCATACACACTCTCACATTGGATTTCTTAGGAAATACAGTAAGTATTTGTTCAATTTTGTCTTCTGTTTTTTTTTCTTTTCGAGGTTTTTTTCTTCCTGTTTTCAACTTTTCATGTTATCGAAGTTATCCTAGTTAGTAGTATACATAGACATGCTTCTATATGATAGAGAACGAAGAGCTATAAAATGAACTAAATTCTGTACAAAAGCTATCGTGAAAGTGCACCTAGTGGTATTCAGAAACTGCACAAAGATCATCGGTAAGGCCCATAGGCGGATCTACCATACCTTTTTGCCCGGGCAGCCGCCCAGGCCGGCCGACAAGCCTATTTTCGTCCTAATTTTATATGTATTTGATAAAAATTTAGCACAATAAGCCTGTTTGCCCAGGTTTCAATTTTTTTTGTGTGTCTGCCTATGGTAAGGCCATACAAATACATTTTAAGCAAGCCCTTGTATAATCTGCTAGCATGATGTCACTCCTTGAAGGAAGTTTGGCTAAACTTGTTTAATATTTCAATTTCAACCCATTCACCATTGTTTTCTAGAATAGAGTTTCGTGATACAATGTGTCAAATCTATCTCTGGATCTCTAAAATCTTCCAGTAAATACGTGTGTCACATGCAGTGCAAACAATTGCATGAATTATTTTATCTCATGACCAGATTTGGCTGCTGCAACCTGAAATCAAGCAACTCGCCTCCGCATTCAGCAGGCTAAGGAAGTTGTTCATATTGGGTGTCTTCGTTGAATTTGACCTTCTGTGGACTACAGTCTTTCTTGAGGCTGCTCCCTCAGTCGAAATATTGCATATTGAGGTAGGTACTGTTTCCGTCTTGTAATTACTTTCAGTTTGAGTATGTTTTTCCATTTCGAAATAACATTGTGTAAGCATTTCTTTCATATGCAATTCATAAACACATCTTCGTCGCCACTCTTTGATATTGCTCCGTTTGAAAACAATGTTGTTGTGAACTCTTGTCTATTGTACATCACATAATTAGGAAAATATGATGTTACCGCCTTACTCTCATTCTTTACATTTAGACAAGAGAAGTGATGCTGAATATTTGTATGACCCAAGTTTTTTTTTTATGGTTTCTTATCCAAATACAGGTATTTGAACCATGTGAGATGGAACACGTGCACACCCAATGGCCCGCCCATAAGGCTGGTGCCAATGGAGGCGTTAGTGCGGGCGCTATCGTCCGAGTTGGGGCGGGAGGCGGGCGGGAGTGGGGCGGGACGCTAGCGCCGGGCGCTGGGGCTGGCGCCGGGCGGTACCGCCCGCTGCCGCCCGGCTACCGCCCGCGTTGGAGGCGAGAGCGGGGCGAGAGCGGGGCGAGAGCGGGGCGATAGCGGTGCTAGTGGGGGCGAGAGCGGGGCGAGAGTGGGGCGAGAGCGGGGCGAGAGCTGCCACTATAGCCCGTGCATTGGCACCGTGGGGTGAGAGTGGGGTGAGAGTGAGAGAAAAGCTGACGTGGCGGGGCGGGAGTCGGGCGGTGCATTGGCACCAGCCTAATAGAACCAATCCTGAGTGGGATCTGGACTTCCGCTGCTCCAAGAACTTGGTACTAAGAGAGCTCCACATCGACCGCTTCAGGCCGCTAGAGCAGCAGCTGACGTTTATCAGAGTGATCCTGGATCGGGCTCCCAATCTGCAGATGGTGGTTCTGAGTGAGGATGACGAGGAATGTGATGAATGCGCTGCCATGGCCGAACCGCCCAGTGCGTCAACACGTCTTGCATTTCCGAAGAACAAGACAGAGCAAGACATAGTGGCCAGGCGGGTCACATATGGCACATGCTTCTCAGGACGGATAATTTTTCGGTGATTGACAAGCTGTAAGTGTACATAGAGTGATGATGCTTAATCATAAAGTGTAAGGAGCAATGTTATAGAGTACAGCAGCCGTACTTTCTGATGAAAATGGCCGTTGTTGAGGCAAATACTTGTGCTTTTTAACCTGCGCCGGTGCAGCTAAAAAAGCGCTGACCCGGGCAACAGGAAAAAAAATTGTATAAATATGTCCCGTCAAATCATGATCATTGTTGCTCATCCAAACATAGGTATGGGAACATGCATGCGAAGTGGATAGAGCGTGTAGCTTTTACCCGGAAAGAATTAGTCCTCCGTGGGAGCTGCCCGTGGCTCCAAGAGCTTACTACTACCTTCATTCCGATTTATTAGGGTATAACTCATCACGAGAAAAAAGTTAACCATTAATTTTGTTAACAAAATATGAGATATTTCATAAAATATATATTCATTTGATTATATTTAAGAATAAACTTTTCAAAGGTATAATTTCTATGGTATATTTTTTTAATCAAATTAGTAGTCAAAGCTTCTTCTAAAATACGTAATATCTCTATAAACCGGTACGGAGGGAGCACTGGCGGAGCTCCAAATCACCTGCTTTAGGCCGCTGGAGGAGTAGCTCCAAATCGCCTGCTTTAGGCCACTGGAGAAGTAGCTGACATTTATCAGAGAAATCCTCGAACAGGCTCCCAATATGCAGCTCATAGTTCTGAAAGAAGATCGCCGGAAATGTGATGCCATGCATGACTCTCGTTAAGGGGTTTGTCTACGTAAACAAAAAGAATAACCTAACACGATCACCTAAGATCTATCTATGCTTTAACATAAACCGTCAGGACGATCAACTTATACTCACCAAGAGGATCGCTGAAGACTCGATACCGAAGTTGAGGAAAAACTTGAGCAGGGATCCACCTCACTGAGAGTGTTGCGGAAGACCCGGCGGGCAGAGCTTCGCCCACTTGATGAAGATCTGAAGGCGTTCGGGGACAGCGCTCTGCCTTCTTGTTCCTTTAGGGACGAACGCACAACCCCTCTGCAGTGTTGCATGCTTCCATGCTCTCCTTTCTAGCATGACTTTGTTGTCACGGACGAAATCATACTTAAGTACTATCTTAGATGCAAGAGTATGTAGATAACCTCAACAGAAGAGAACCTGAACATGAGGGAGAGACTTCACGTGGGAGCCTGCGAGAAGAGAAAGCCAACCAAAGGGCTGAATTTTCTGTGTATTGAGAGAGAGGAGGGGCTCCGCTTTATATAGGGGTTGAGGGGGAACCAACTTGGGGAGGGGGCAGCCGCCATCCCCACCATTGGACGCCGGCCCTAGGAATACCCTAGGCCACCCCACCTGGCCCTGCCACCGACCTCACACCTTGGACTTCCTCCGGGAGGCCCCCTCGGGCCTTAGGTGCCCTACATGGGCCTCCGGAGAGGCCCAGCCAGACAGCCCTTAAAGTCAGCCTTCTGGGAGGCCTAGAGGTGGGGCACTTACATGGGCCATATTAGATGTCCATGTGGCTAGCCGAGGATGGTTAGCCATTCGCTCACCCTTCGGGCACTTCGACACTTCATACAAAGGTCTATAACCCTAATTTTCTCTCACGGAATTTCTCGAAACAATTCCGTAAAATTCCTAAAACTATTTCGATTACTCTGGGACATTCCAAAGCTGTTGGAACATTTCCGTTAGTTTCTCTCTCTCATACATATAAAGTATGGGATTAATCGTAATGTGTCCCTGGTATTATTCCGATAACACTGAAATGATTCTGATACTTCACCGACACTATTCGATGTCGCAGAAACTATTCCTGGCATTCTCTCAACCACATACCATGTTTACAACAAATACCTCAAGTACTAGAAAGAACAAATAACACTTTAGCATGTGACTCTGGCATGCCCAATCACTCATAAACATGATTCAGAAACTCTTTCGCCTCAATAACTAACATTAGGATAGCATCCATAATAGCTCATGTTCGTGATTGATTAACTTTCTGTTTTATATTATAGTATCAATCTCATTTCTTCGTGATACCATGAATACCCGAGGTGTGACTTTGGTATCCTCCTGATTCTTTGGAGATTTAAAAATGATTACTCATATCTGCAATTTTATCATTTTTGTGTAGATTAAAATATAAAGTATTTCAAATTGATAGTTTACATGTTTGTGAGATACATTATTGGCTATGTGCATATTTTTAAGAATTTTTAAAACTCAAAAAAAATTATTTTTTATTTATTTAAAAAACAATCACTGGTGCTCATATGCACCAAATCTCTGTGCATTGATGAAGTCATCTTGAACACTTCGCTATTGATGAAAAGGTGGCCTCTCAATTAAAAAAAATATGTAAAACTTTGTGATGAAGTACTCCCTCTCACACAGTTTATTATGTGTGCGCATACCCTTTGGTCGTAAATTTAATCAAGTTAGTATTAGTTATATGTTATAAAAATTATATCATTAGAAAGTTTAGATGTTCTATTTTCTAATGTATAGTTTATTTTATATAATTTAAATTATATAGATCGGTGACTTAGAGATAGGGGAAGACTAATAATAAACTAACGGAGGGAGTACTAATATTTAAGGAAAATAATCGGCCGCGTTGGAGCTACTAACTCTGTTGCTAGGATCTGCCTCCGTGAGGAAGCTGCCAAAGCCTGCCTCCTAGCACATACGTACCCTCGTGGCACCGAGCTCGGTCGTGTCGTGTCCATGGCGGCAGTTGCCACCCATGCACGCACGGCCCTCCTTATCCGCCCACCGAACGCGCAGAACCTCACTGACACAAAACAAGCCACCGTCGTCACTCTCTCACTTCCCTTCCTCGACCGGAAGAAATGGACCGCGTTCTCACCGCGCTGATGGACCTGGTGGTGCCGCCGGCGAGCATGGTGATGCTAGCCTTCGCGTGGCCCACGCTCGCCTTCCTCCGCGCCGCCGAGTGGGCCGTCAAGGCGCTCACCAAGGAGGACATGCGCGACAAGGTGGTCCTCGTCACCGGCGCCTCCTCCGCCATCGGCGAGCAGGTGGCGTACGAGTACGCGCGGCGCGGCGCCAGCCTGGTGCTGGTGGCGCGGCGGGAGCACCGGCTCTTCGCGGTCCGGGACAACGCGCGCGCGCTGGGGGCGGGCCAGGTGCTCGTCGTCGCCGCCGACGTCGTCAGGGAGGACGACTGCCGCAGGCTCGTCGCCGACACCATCAGCTACTTCGGGCAGCGTGAGTGCAACAAACTCTTCCTCCTGCCTGCTCTGTGCTGCCGCGGCAGAGCTCTGCCTCTAATGTTGTGGTGCGCGTTGCAGTGGATCACCTCGTCAACACGGTGAGCCTGGGCCACGACTTCTACTTCGAGGAGGCCGGCGACACCACCGCGTTCCCTCACCTCATGGTACGCATTCATATTCGTGTCCCAACCCAAGATTTGGTCACTGAACCGAAAAGAAATGATCGCTGCTCTGCCCGTGCACTGACTGTACAGGACATCAACTTCTGGGGGAACGTGTACCCGACGTACGCCGCGCTGCCGTACCTGCGCCGGAGCCACGGCCGGATCGTTGTCAACGCCTCCGTCGAGACCTGGCTGCCCATGCCACGGATGAGCCTCTACTCCGTACGTAGTAAAGCCTACCTGCCCGCACTGATCACTCCTTCAGTAATCTCTCTGATCAATCGCCCGGCCTGGGCCTGCAGGCGGCGAAGGCGGCGGTGATCGACTTCTACGAGACGCTGCGGTACGAGGTGAAGGACGACGTGGGCATCACCGTGGCCACGCACGGCTGGATCGGCGGCGAGCCCGGCGCCGGCAGGTTCGCGCTCGAGGAAGGCGCGCCCGCGGCCGCTACGGACCAGACGCAGACGCAGACGCAGCCCCACCTGAAGGTCGACGCGCCGGAGCTGCCGGCGGCGGCAGCCGCGCAGGTGGAGGCGTACGCGCGGGCGGTGGTGGACGGCGCGTGCCGCGGGGACGCCAGGGTGCGGCGGCCCGGCTGGTACGACGTGTTCCTCGTCTTCCGCGCCTTCGCGCCCGACGTGCTCGCCTGGACGTTCCGCCTGCTGCTGTCCACGGCGGCGCCTGCGCCTGCTGCTCCGCGGGCGGTCGTTGCTCCCGCGGGTGTCGCGGCCGCGGCGCTGCCGGCTCCGCCTGTCCGGCCGCTGATCGAGTACCCGGTCACCGCGGCGGGTCGCAGGCCGGCCGGCGCGGTGGCCCAGCTGCACAAGCTCGAGTGAGCGTGCTGCCCAGCTGTGCACGATACCATATTTGCACTCGCTAGTGTAGCGTGCTGTCTACGAACTGATTTCGATGGTTGTTTCAATAAATATACAGTATAAGAAAGAAGAGCTCCGAGTGTATAAGATGATATGAGATACCATGCTGCTCTAATTGAAGTGCATCGTGCGTTTTGTTAAATGAATTTGTGTAGACCTGCAAATTACATGTGCAAGTTAACTGCCAGGCAGGTTCATTATGGGACCTACCTTTCAGGGTAAAAACCCAAGGTCTGGTCTTAATTGGTTGTGCCTGGCAATGATCTTGTTGGAGGCATTATTTTGAGAGCGGGGACTATCTTCAGGGTGAAAACCTAAGATCGTTGATCGGGCGGCGACGGTGTTAGAGCACTGTTCCCTTCTTGGAGGCGTCGTTTTTGGAGAGTCTGTATTTCAGGTGTTGTCTTGGCAGTGGATGTATTGCTGTTGTTAGGCCCGAGATACTGTAGCGGGACTTTTGTTTCTTAGTTTTCTTTTCTTTTTTTGACTGTGTGCATCCGTAGTGCCATTAGGGTGGTGCGTTGTTGCAGAAGCTAGATGTAATTGGTATCTTTTTGATATTAATATATTCCTTTTATCGAAAAAAAGGTTCATTATGGAAAAAGGTTGTGGACACTGTGGCAATATCAGCGTTCTACTTAAAGATTGTGCTAGTATGTAATGTAAGTAAGCTACTTAAACATTATGACAGCATATAATGTAAGCAATTTGTGAGTGCCCGACTGGCTAACTGTCATGTGATCTTACTGTGTCCTGAAACACATGTTATATAGTTACAGGGGAACAAAATGTCATCTGAGTGGTCGTGCCGGAGTGGTTATCGGGCATGACTAGAAATCATGTGGGCTTTGCCCGCGCAGGTTCGAATCCTGCCGACCACGTATTTTGGATATTTTTTTTGTACAATAACTTACTTGCATAAACTGTGAGGGACAAAACACAATATGTAGCCGCAGGACACTTTTTCGATTGAGTTTTTTTTTTCGTACTCTCTCCAACAAATTTCCATTAATTTGGGCGATCTCAAATTGGAATTGAACATTTCAAGTTCCAATGATTGCCTCTTACCCACTAAATTGATTTCAGAGATAAGCATACTATCGCGTTACACCCTTTGCCCCAGTACAACAAAGCTTAGTTCTAAGGATGGCAATTTTATCCACGGATCCGGGTATCCACGGATATCCGGCCCAATGGGTACGGGTATGGAGGGATGATTATGTCCACGGATTTCATGGGGCGGATATCCAATAACTCATGGGGCGGGCATGGATAGGAGTTTTGTCCCATGGATATCAAATAGATATCCGGTTGACATGTGGTCCCACATGTCTGTAAGACATGGGATGTCACCTAGGCCAAGCTGCCCCTACCTTGAGGCCAAACTGAGTGAACCTAACACGTAACCACCGAGTACCACCTCTTTCATGGCTCCCTTGTGACTCCCTCGCACGCTGTGAGAGAGTGTTTGGCCGGAGGCCCTCCCTTCCACCTCTCCGGCAGTCCGGCTCTCCTCTGCCAAGGAGACGCATTGGTAGGAGTGAGCTTGCTCTCATCCCGTCGTCCTTCCTCCTCCTCATATTCATTGTCTACATATTTATTGCTGAAAATGCTACGAAAATATTGTTGAAATGCTGCTAAAATGTTGGTGTGATGCTCAAATATGTTATGTTCTTGCACATAGTGCGTAAACACATGGATATCCATGGATATCCGGATATCCAGTGGATTTGGATTTGGAGCGACATCCATGCCCATGGATACTTTCATGGACGGGGCAGAGCGAGGCTGATGGATTTGGACATGGATCTGGTTTTGGTATATCCATCCAAACCCGCTCCATTGCCATCCTTGTCAGTTCTCACGCTCTACCGAACATTGTCAGTCCAAACTTCAAAGTAAAACTTGAGAAGACATTTGTGGTTCTTTGACAGAATGTCTTCGTGTATGGCGGTCCAAGTAAAAGCCCACGAAGACCCAACTGAGTACCACGAGTTAGATGCTGACTACACGAGGAAGATTTCTTTTTTAAACAGAGGCAAAAACTTAATTTGTTCCAATCTATTAATTAAAAATATAAATGGCTAGCAAATTAACGGAAAAAAGACGAACGCAGTTAAAACAACACCGCATACGGACTAAACCAAACTCCACAACTCCTCGATCACCTAGGCAAATCAACCAATTCTCCCTAAACCCGTTGTGACCGAAAACTCTCAACACAAATGAAAACCCACTAAAAAATAGAAGAACAAAGATCAAGGACACAACAATCCAAAAAGATGAGATCGTCGATCAAGCATTTGCGAATTTGTGGTGCCACTCTTCTTGCTTTTGCTTTTGAGATACTCCTTCATCTTCTTAATTTTGTCACCCATATCCTTCCAAGGAGACGCACAATCTCTTAGCCAGATCCAGAAATACCAAACTGTTGAGAAGGTCATAAAATTCTTTTGCAAAGAGAGCCTCAGAGTCAACGAACGCAAGTGTGGAAGCCACAACCAAATGCCCATGCAAGTACACCTTTCCATGATCCAAGGTCTAAGATATCCGCCACTCATGGCTCCCCTTTCCATGATCCGAGTCTTTACAGGGAACCTAGGAGCACTTCAATACATCTCTCTCTTGGAAGACCAGATCTCTCTTGTACAATGCAATATGTGTGCTTGTTTATGCATGATATCAGAGGCTCACATTTGTTGCCGATCAAGAGGATTTTGATCTATATACAGGGTACATCTCACTTCGGTTTCACAGCTTCATAAAAACTTCTCATTGGATCTCATTGCTTATTCCGATGATGATTCAGCGGGCTGTCCCGACACACGGAAATCAACATCAGGCTTTTGTGTGTCTTGGCAACAACTTGGTCTCGTGGTCTTCTTGACGGCAACATGTTGGCTCACGCTCGAGTGCAGAAGCTGAATATCTCACGGTTCAAATTGTATCGCTAAATCTTTTTGCCAACTTTTGCAACAACTCCACCCCCCTCCCCTCCCCGCACGGCACGGCACAATGGTATATTTTGATAATGTTGCTGCTATGTACTTGGCAACGAGCTAAATATGTTGAAACTGATCTCATTTAGTACGGGACCGTGTGGCGATTGAATAAGATCTTCATTTTCCCACTTATTGTAACTTGTATTTTTATATGTACATGTCTCTCTATTCACTACATCGTGGGTTCAGTTTGCAATTCTGCTTTATGTAGCAAAAGCAAGCAAACTGAAACTAAATGAATAATAGTAAACAAAAAAAGAAATCTTCAGACTATAAAATATAGTTTTGGAGAAAAAAGATGATCTATGACCATTTTCAGTATATATATGCTACTCCCTTCATCCGTAAAAAGATGTCTCAACTTTGTCAAAATATGCGTGTATCTAGGTGTGTTTTACTGTGTAGATATATGTAAATTTAGAAAAAATAAAAAATTATTTTCGTGAGCGAGTATAAGTTACTATTTACAATGGTTATTAGATAAGATGAGATGAGAAGAAACCACATTATCACATTATTATGCACACGCTGGTTTTCCGAGCGAAGTAGTTACTATGAAAAAAAAAATACCCCGAAGGAACCAGCTAACGCTAAACAGGCCAAGCCCACTAACCAAATCATATAGGTAAAGGTGGGATTTGATTTCCCAGCCCTGGCCCCGCAGCAAAAAAATCTCGTTTTTACTTTAGTGTAGCAAAAAAAATAGTTCATTCATGAAAATAAAATAAAGAGGCTGAGCTCGCCAGACAAACTATGTAGACTCGCTGGACATCTCGCCGGAGAGTATAGGAAAAAAATGTGCTATTGTAGCAAAAATGGATATCATCAAAGACATCGACGGGTACTCGCCGGAGAACTCACCGTAGACCTCACCGGAGACCCCAGTAGCGAACGTATTTTGCAATTGTAGCAAAACCGTAAAAATGTTGTAGCAAATAATTTATTCCTAGGTAGCAAATCTCGTAGCAAATAAATTATGTTTTTCTAGCAACATTGCAGAACGGTTGTAGCATAACAAGTTGTATTATCTTAGCCAATGTTAAGATAATCGGTAACCGTTATCTGCTTGGGAGTAGTGAATGATCTGAAATCGGACGATTAAGTTATTTAATTGGTCGGTTATTAATCGGTGCAGCCTACACAAATTAGCACCCAAAATACATCTATATAAGAAAAAGAAAAAAAGAAATAGTATGTTGGTATGTATATGCCTTCCCTACTTTTCTAGAGCCCAAAATCCTAATAAAACATGTACGCTTCTCCTATGTGATGTAAACTTCTATGTCATGAGCGACAAAGGAGCCACCACCCACCACCATGTTCCTCCGTTTCGTTTCTCCTCCTTTGCCCTCCGAAGTTCCTCTTTCCCCAGCACCTCGGTGGCAAGGGCACACTCGTTGGACTTAGATTTTCTGGGCACCACTCCAAAGGATCTCTTCGAGCTCGAGGTGTCGTTCACTGAGGAGGAGGTTTGGGAGGTGATCCAGCACTTGCCGCTAGGCAAGGCTCCCGGCACCGACGGGTTCACGGCTGAGTTCCTGCAGAAATGCTGGGGGTGGTCAAGGCTGACTTCATGGCGACATTTGACAAGCTATACACGATGTGTGGGCGCGGATTCCAAGGCCTTAACCAGACTCTGTTGGTTCTGCTGCCCAAGCGCCCGGGCGTTATGGCGCTAGGTGATTACAGGCCGATAAGTCTAATCCATATCTTTGCCAAGATGGTGGCGAAGACCTTGGCTACTAGGCTGGCACCTCGGATGGAGTCGCTGGTGGACCGCAACCAACGTGCCTTCATCCGCAAAAGGTGCATCCACGACAACTTCATGTAGGTCCAGTAGACAGCCCGTCTGCACAAAGGGAAGGAGCCGAGGGTGATGCTGAAGCTGGATATCGCTCGGGCTTTCGAATCGGTATCCTGGGGTTTCCTCGTGGAGGTTCTCCAGAGGATAGGGTTTGGCCCGAGGTTCCGAGAGCTTGTCTCTCTGCTGCTTGCCATGGGTGCTGCTCAACGGCGAGCCAGGCCCCCCGATCTGGCATCAGAGGGGACTGAGACAGGGGGACCCCATGTCGCCATCGTTGTTTGTCCTAGTGATGAACTCGCTCAACAAGGTGCTCGCCAAGGCATCTGAGCTGGGTGTGCTGCGACGGTTGGCGCGGCGAGACCTGCCGACCTCTGTGTCGCTTTATGCGGATGATGTGGTGATTTTCTGTCACCCAGACGAGGCAGAGTTGAGTGCGGTCCGCGGCATCCTGGAGCTATTCGGACAGGCCTCCGGCTTACGCACCAATTACACTAAATGCTCGGTATCCCCGATTTCCTGTTCAGAGGAGGAAGCTACGGCTGCTACGGAGCACATGGAGTGTCAGCTAGCGCCTTTTCCGGTGAAGTACCTGGGTATTCCCCTATCTACAAGGCGTCTGTTGGCCGAGACTTTCCAGCCGCTTTTGGACAGGCTAGCTGACAAGCTGCCGACGTGGCAGGCTTCCATGATGCCGCAAGCCACACGTTTGGCGCTGATCCGAGCCATGCTGGCGGCGATCCCGTTGCACCAGCTAACGGTTCTGGCCCTGAACAAAAAGACTCTCAAGCAGATCAACAAGATCCTGCGAGGGTTCCTCTGGGTGGGCCAGGCAGAGGCCAATGGAGGTCACTACCACGTGAACTGGGCAAGGGTGTGCCGGCCGCTTAACCTAGGGGGGTTGGGGATCCCTGACCTTGCACGGATGGCCTTAAGCCTTAGGGTGCGTTGGCTATGGAGGATGCACACGGACCCCCAACGATCATGGCGCGGGCTGGACATGCAGTTCTCGAAGGCGGAGCTGGATATCTTCGCGGCCTCCACCTCGATGACTGTGGGTAACGGGGAGTCCGCTCTCTTCTGGGAGGACCGGTGGCTGGACGGCAGGTCCATCAAGGAGATGTGAAAGTATAGAGATGGTAAACCTAGAGGGGGGGTGAATAGGTTTCTACAAGTTTTAATTCTTTCTTTGCAATATTAGGCTTTGCGGAATATAAAGGTGAGCCTAATGCAAACTAGGTGAAGCAACCTATGTGAGGATACAACTAACTCGAGCACGAAGGCTCTCACGAGCAGTTAAATCACAAGTAAGGAGTTCGGTTAGAGATAACCGATAGCACGCGGAGACGAGGATGTATTCCCGTGTTCCCTTGCTTTGCAACAAGGTACGTCACGTTTGGAGGGATGGAGGTCCCACGAAGGATTCCCCATGCCACGAAGGCTCACCCTATTCTCCGGAGCCTATCCCACGAAGGAATAGCTCACTCACTTGTGGTAGACTTTGAGGTAGCCTCCAAACCTTCACAATCTTGCCCGGAGCAAATCCACAGCCCGGATGCTTCCGGACTCCTCTTGCCCACCTAGGGTTTCCAAGGAACCCTAGGAAGCAAGCTTCTCGATGAATACAAGGGGGAATGAGATTTGGCTTGGTAGAACAGTAGATCGGGTCCTCCTTGATGGCGTGTAACACACACGTTCGTTGGGAACCCCAAGAGGAAGGTATGTTGCACATAGTAGCAAGTTTTCCCTCAGAAAGAAACCAAGGTTTATCGAACCAGTAGGAGCCAAGTAGCACGTTGAAGGTTCATGGCGGCGAGATGTAGTGCGGCACAACACCAGGGATTCCGGCGCCAACGTGGAACCTGCACAACACAACCAAAGTACTTTGCCCCAACGAAACAGTGAGGTTGTCAATCTCACCGGCTTGCTGTAACAAAGGATTAGATGTATAGTGTGGATGATGATTGTTTGCGAGAAAACAAGAAAAACAAGTATTGCAGTAGATTATATTCGATTAAAAGAATGGACCGGGGTCCACAGTTCACTAGAGGTGTCTCTCCCATAAGAAATATAGCATATTGGGTAAACAAATTACAGTTGGGCAATTGACAAATAGAGAGGGCATGACAATGCACATACATGACATGATGAGTATTGTGAGATTCAATTGGGCATTACGACAAAGTACATAGACCGCTATCCAAGCATGCATCTATGCCTAAAAAGTCCACTTTCAGGTTATCATCCGAACCCCTTCCGGTATTAAGTTGCAAGCAACAGACAATTGCATTAAGTATGGTGCGTAATGTAATCAATAACTACATCCTCGGACATAGCATCAATGTTTTATCCCTAGTGGCAACAGCACATCCACAACCTTAGAAGTTTCTGTCACTGTCCCAGATTTAATGGAGGCATGAACCCACTATCGAGCATAAATACTGCCTCTTGGAGTTACTAGCAAAAACTTGGCCAGAGCCTCTACTAACAACGGAGAGCATGCAAGATCATAAACAACACATAGGTAATAGATTGATAATCAACATAACATAGTATTCTCTATTCATCGGATCCCAACAAACGCACATGTAGCTTTACAGATAGATGATCTTGATCATGATAGGCAGCTCACAAGATCCGACAATGATAGCACAATGAGGAGAAGACAACCATCTAGCTACCGCTATGGACCCATAGTCCAGGGGTGAACTACTCACACATCAATCCGGAGGCGACCATGGCGGTGTAGAGTCCTCCGGGAGATGATTCCCCTCTCCGGCAGGGTGCCGGAGGCGATCTCCCGAATCCCCCGAGATGGGATTGGCGGCGGCGGCATCTCGCAATGTTTTCTCGTATCGTGGCTCTCGCATCGGGGGTTTCTCGACGAAGGCTATTTGTAGGCGGAAGGGTAGGTCAAAGGGCGTCACGAGGGGCCCACACCACAGGCCGGCGCGGCCAGGGCCTGGGCCGCGCCGCCCTGGTGTATCGCCACCTCGTGGCCCCACTTCCTTTCCCCCTCGGTCTTCTGGAAGCTTCGTGCAAAAATAGGACCCTGGGCATTGATTTCGTCCAATTCCGAGAATATTTCCTTACTAGGATTTCTGAAACCAAAAATAGCAGTAAAACAACAACCGGCTCTTCGGCATCTCGTTAATAGGTTAGTGCCGGAAAATGCATAATAATGACATATAATGTGTATAAAACATGTGAGTATCATCATAAAAGTAGCATGGAACATAAGAAATTATAGATACGTTTGAGACGTATCAAGCATCCCTAAGCTTAGTTCCTACTCGTCCCGAGTAGGTAAACGATAACAAAGATAATTTCTTAAGTGACAATGCTACCAACATAATCTTGATCATACTATTGTAAGCACATGTAATGAATGCGGCGATCAAAACAATGGTAATGACATGAGTAAACAACTGAATCATAAAGCAAAAGACTTTTCATGAATAGTACTTAAAGACAAGCATCAATAAGTCTTGCATAAGAGTTAACTCATAAAGCAATAATTCGAAGTAAAGGTATTGAAGCAACACAAAGGAAGATGAAGTTTCAGCGGTTGCTTTCAACTTGTAACATGTATATCTCATGGATATTGTCAATGTAGAGTAATATAACAAGTGCAATATGCAAGTATGTAGGAATCAATGCACAGTTCACACAAGTGTTTGCTTCTTGAGGTGGAGAGAAATAGGTGAACCGACTCAACATAAAAGTAAAAGAAAGGTCCTTCAAAGAGGAAAGCATCGATTGCTATATTTGTGCTAGAGCTTTTATTTTGAAAACAAGAAACAATTTTGTCAACGGTAGTAATAAAGCATATGAGTTATGTAAATTATATCCTACAAGTTGCAAGCCTCATGCATAGTATACTAATAGTGCCCGCACCTTGTCCTAATTAGCTTGGATTTACATGGATTATCATAGCATAGCACATGTTTCAACCAAGTGTCACAAAGGGGTACCTCTATGCCGCCCGTACAAAGGTCTAAGGAGAAAGCTCGCATTGGATTTCTCGCTTTTGGTTATTCTCAACTTAGACATCCATACCGGGACAACATAGACAACAGATAATGGACTCCTCTTTAATGCATAAGCATGTAGCAATAGTTAATGTTCTCATAAGAGAGTGAGGTTTGTTGTCCAAACTAAAATTTCCACCATGGATCATGGCTTTAGTTAGCGGCCCAATGTTCTTCTCTAACAATATGCATACTCAAACCATTTGATCATGATAAATCACTCTTACTTCGGACAAGACGAACATGCATAGCAACTCACATGATATTCAACAAAGAAATAGTTGATGGCGTCCACAGAAACATGGTTATCGCTCAACAAGCAACTTAATAAGAGATAAAGTGCATAAGTACATATTCAATACCACAATAGTTTTTAAGCTATTTGTCCCATGAGCTATATATTGTAAAGATAAAGAATGGAAATTTTAAAGGTAGCACTCAAGCAATTTACTTTGGAATGGCGGAGAAATACCATGTGGTAGGTAGGTATGGTGGACACAAATGGCATAGTGGTTGGCTCAAGGATTTTGGATGCATGAGAAGTATTCCCTCTCGATACAAGGTTTAGGCTAGCAAGGTTTATTTGAAACAAACACAAGGATGAACCGGTACAGCAAAACTCACATAAAATACATATTGTAAACATTATAAGACTCTATACCGTCTTCCTTGTTGTTCAAACTCAATACTAGAAATTATCTAGACCTTAGAGAGACTAAACATGCAAATCAGATTTTAGCATGCTCTATGTATTTCTTCATTAATAGGTGCAAAGTATATGATGCAAGAGCTTAAACATGAGCACAACAATTGCCAAGTATCACATTATCCAAGATATTATACCAATTACCACATATATCATTTTCCAATTCCAACCATATAACAATTTAACGAAGAAGAAACTTTCGCCATGAATACTATGAGTAAAGCTAAGGACATATTTGTCCATATGCAACAGCTGAGCGTGTCTCTCTCCCATACAATGAATGCTAGGATCCATTTTATTCAAACAAAAACAAAAACAAAAACAAACAGACGCTCCAAGTAAAGTACATAAGATGTGACGGAATAAAAATATAGTTTCACTAGAGGAACCTGATAATGTTGTTGATGAAGAAGGGGATGCCTTGGGCATCCCCAAGCTTAGACGCTTGAGTCTTCTTGATATATGCAGGGGTGAACCACCGTGGCATCCCCAAGCTTAGAGCTTTCACTCTCCTTGATCATAGTGTATATCATCCTCCTCTCTTGATCCTTGAAAACTTCCTCCACACCAAACTCAAAGCAACTCATTAGAGGGTTAGTGCACAATTAAAATTCACATATTCAGAGGTGACACAATCATTCTTTATAATTCTGGACATTGCACAAAGCTACTGAAAGTCAATGGAACAAAGAAATCCATCAAGCATGACAAAACAGGCAATGCAAAATAAAAGGCAGAATCTGTCAAAACAGAACAGTTCGTAAAGACGAATTTTTAGCAGGCACCAGACTTGCTCGGATGAGAAAACTTAAAACTAATGAAAGTTGCGTACATATCTGAGGATCACTCACGTAAATTGGCATAATTTTCTGAGTTTCCTACAGAGAATTAGACCCAGATTCGTGACAGCAAAGAAAACTGTTTCTGCGCAGTAATCCAAATCTAGTATCATACTTCTATTAGAGACTTTACTTGGCACAACAATGCAATAACACTAAGATAAGGAGAGGTTTCTACAGTAGTAAACAACTTCCAAGACTCAAATACAAAATAAAATTACTGTAGTAAAAACATGGGTTGTCTCCCATAAGCGCTTTTCTTTAACGCCTTTCAGCTAGGCGCAGAAAGTGTGTATCAAGTATTATCAAGAGATGAAGCATCAACATCATAATTTGTTCTAATAATAGAATCAAAAGGTAACTTCATTCTCTTTCTAGGGAAGTGTTCCATACCTTTCTTGAGAGGAAATTGATATTTAATATTACCTTCCTTCATATCAATGGTAGCACCAACAGTTCGAAGAAAAGGTCTTCCCAATATAATGGGACAAGATGCATTGCATTCAATATCCAAGACAACAAAATCAACGGGGACAAGGTTATTGTTAACGGTAATGCGAACATTATCAACTCTCCCCAAAGGTTTCTTTATAGCATTATCAACAAGATTAACATCCAAATAACAATTTTTCAATGGTGGCAAGTCAAGCATATCATAAATTTTCTTAGGCATAACAGAAATACTTGCACCAAGATCACATAAAGCATTACAACCAAAGTCATTGACCTTCATCTTAATGATGGGCTCCCAACCATCCTCTAGCTTCCTAGGAATAGAAGTTTCGCGTTCTAATTTCTCTTCTCTAGCTTTTATGAGAGCATTTGTAATATGTTTTGTGAAAGCCAAATTTATAGCACTAGCATTAGGACTCTTAGCAAGTTTTTGTAAGAACTTTATAACTTCAGAGATGTGGCAATCATCAAAATCTAAACCATTATGATCTAAAGCAATGGGATCATTATCCCCAATGTTGGAAAAAATTTCAGCAGTTTTATCACAGGCAGTTTCAGCAGTTTTAGCAGTCTCAGACAGTTTTGCTCGCTTTGCATTAGGAGTAGAAACATTGCCAACACCAATTATTTTACCATTGATAGTAGGAGGTGTAGCAACATGTGGAGCATTAGCATTACTAGTGGTGGTAATAGTCCAAACTTTAGCTACATTATTCTCTTTAGCTAGTTTTTCATTTTCTTCTCTTTCCCACCTAGCATGCAGTTCAGCCATTAATCTTATATTCTCATTAATTCTAACTTGGATGGCATTTGCTGTAGTAACAATTTTATTTTCATTATCCCTATTAGGCATAACTTTCAATTTCAAAAGATCAACATCAAGAAGCAAGACTATCAACTTTAGAAGCAAGTATATCAATTTTCCCAAGCTTTTCTTCAACAGATTTGTTAAAAGCAGTTTGTGTACTAATAAATTCTTTAAGCATGGCTTCAAGTCCAGGGGGTGTATTCCTATTATTGTTGTAAGAATTCCCATAAGAATTACCATAGCCGTTGCCATTATTATAAGGATATGGCCTATAGTTGTTACTAGAATTGTTCCAGTAAGCATTGTTGTTGAAATTATTATTTTTAATGTAGTTTACATCAACATGTTCTTCTTGTGCAACCAATGAAGCTAACGGAACATTATTAGGATCAATATTTGTCCTACCACTCACAAGCATAGACATAATAGCATCAATCTTATCACTCAAGGAAGAGGTTTCTTCGATAGAATTTACCTTCTTACCTTGTGGAGCTCTTTCCGTGTGCCATTCAGAGTAATTAATCATCATATTATCAAGAAGCTTTGTTGCTTCACCAAGAGTGATGGACATAAAGGTACCTCCAGCAGCTAAATCCAATAGGTTCCGTGAAAAAAAAATTCAGTCCTGCATAAAAGGTTTGGATGATCATCCAAGTAGTCAGTCCATGGGTTGGGCAATTTTTAACCAAAGATTTCATTCTTTATCATGCTTGTGCAACATGCTCAGTATCTAATTGTTTAAAATTCATTATGCTACTCCTCAAAGATATAATTTTAGCAGGGGGATAATATCTACCAATAAAAGCATCCTTGCATTTAGTCCATGAATCAATACTATTCTTAGGCAGAGATAGCAACCAATCTTTAGCTCTTCCTCTTAGTGAGAAAGGGAACAATTTTAATTTTATTATGTCACCATCTACATCTTTATACTTTTGCATTTCACAAAGTTCAACAAAATTATTGAGATGGGCAGCAAGCATCATCGGAACTAACACTGTGAAAATTGCTCTCGCATAACAAGATTCAGTAAAGCAGGTTTAATTTCAAAGAATTCCGCTGTAGTAGCGGGTGGAGCAATAGGTGTGCATAAGAAATCGTTATTATTTGTAGTTGTGAAGTCACACAACTTAGTATTTTCAGGAGTATTCATTTTAGCAATAGTAAATAAAGTAGACTAGATAAAGTAAATGCAAATAACTATTTTTTTTTTGTGTTTTTAATATAGCAAACAAGATAGTAAATAAAGTAAAACTAGCAACTAATTTTTTTGTGTTTTGTTTTAGTGCAGCAAACAAAGTAGTAAATAAAAGTAAAGCAAGACAAAAACAAAGTAAAGAGATTGCGATGTGAAGACTCCCCTTGCAGCGTGTCTTGATCTCCCCGGCAACGGTGCCAGAAAATTAGCTTGATGGCGTGTAACACACACGTTCGTTGGGAACCCCAAGAGGAAGGTATGTTGCACACAGTAGCAAGTTTTCCCTCAGAAATAAACCAAGGTTTATCGAACCAGTAGGAGCCAAGAAGCACGTTGAAGGTTGATGGTGGCGAGATGTAGTGCGGCGCAACACCAGGGATTCCGGCGCCAACGTGGAACTCCGCACAACACAACCAAAGTACTTTGCCCCAACGAAACAGTGAGGTTGTCAATCTCACCGGCTTGCTGTAACAAAGGATTAGATGTATAGTGTGGATGATGATTGTTTGCAGAAAACAGTAAAAACAGTATTGCAGTAGATTGTATTCGATTAAAAGAATGGACCGGGGTCCACAGTTCACTAGAGGTGTCTCTCCCATAAGAAATATAGCATATTGGGTAAACAAATTACAGTTGGGCAATTGACAAATAGAGAGGGCATGACAATGAACATACATGACATGATGAGTATTGTGAGATTCAATTGGGCATTACGACAAAGTACATAGACCGCTATCCAGCATGCATCTATGCCTAAAAAGTCCACTTTCAGGTTATCATCCGAACCCCTTCCGGTATTAAGTTGCAAGCAACAGACAATTGCATTAAGTATGGTGCGTAATGTAATCAATAACTACATCCTCGGATATAGCATCAATGTTTTATCCCTAGTGGCAACAGCACATCCACAACCTTAGAAGTTTCTGTCACTGTCCCAGATTTAATGGAGGCATGAACCCACTATCGAGCATAAATACTGCCTCTTGGAGTTACTAGCAAAAACTTGGCCAGAGCCTCTACTAACAATGGAGAGCATGCAAGATCATAAACAACACATAGGTAATAGATTGATAATCAACATAACATAGTATTCTCTATTCATCGGATTCCAACAAACGCACATGTAGCTTTACAGATAGATGATCTTGATCATGATAGGCAGCTCACAAGATCAGACAATGATAGCACAATGAGGAGAAGACAACCATCTAGCTACTGCTATGGACCCATAGTCCAGGGGTGAACTACTCACACATCAATCCGGAGGCGACCATGGCGGTGTAGAGTCCTCCGGGAGATGATTCCCCTCTCCGGCAGGGTGCCGGAGGCGATCTCCTGAATCCCCCGAGATGGGATTGGCGGCGGCGACGTCTCAGTATGTTTTCTCGTATCGTGGCTCTCGGTACTGGGGGTTTCTCGACGAAGGCTATTTGTAGGCGGAAGGGTAGGTCAAAGGGCGTCACGAGGGGCCCACACCACAGGCCGGCGCGGCCAGGGCCTGGGCCGCGCCGCCCTGGTGTGTCGCCACCTCGTGGCCCCACTTCCTTTCCCCCTCGGTCTTCTGGAAGCTTCGTGCAAAAATAGGACCCTGGGCGTTGATTTCATCCAATTCCGAGAATATTTCCTTACTAGGATTTCTGAAACCAAAAACAGCAGTAAAACAACAACCGGCTCTTCGGCATCTCGTTAATAGGTTAGTGCCGGAAAATGCATAATAATGACATATAATGTGTATAAAACATGTGAGTATCATCATAAAAGTAGCATGGAACATAAGAAATTATAGATACGTTTGAGACGTATCACTCCTCTAGTGATTCCCCGGAGGGATTTGAGTTTGGGTGGAGGAGGAGGGAGATCGGAGGCTTTTGGTGTTTCTAGCAATGGAGTAAGAGAGAGAGAGCTCAAGAACAGCTTGTAGTGTAGTGCCTAACTGTTCAGAGGTAGGAGAAGGCCTATTTATAGTGTTCTTTGAAATATGGCCGTTGGTCACTTGCCACCTCATCTTTTCTCTCGACAAACCCGGTCAACCGGACCCCTGACCGGACTGTCCGGTCTGTAGGTCGGTCAGACCGGACCAGTGACCGGACCTGTCCGGTTGTGACCGGATGCTGGGCCGGATCCCACTTTTCTTCGTCCAGGAGCTCCTTCGGTTGGCGCCCGGTTGGGCGCCCGGTTGACCGGACCATACGCCGGACTCGCCGGTCTGTAGGCCGGCTGACCGGGCGGCAAACCGGATTCTTCACGTGCTGGTTTGGAGCCCGGGTGGTGCCCGGTTGGCGCCCGGTTGGCGCCCGGTCGACCGGATCACAGGCCGGACTGGCCGGTCTGGTGGCCGGTCCAACCGGGCAGCAGACCGGATTTCTGCTGTAGACCCCTTTTCGATTGTTGTTGAAGTGGGGGGTCTCCTTTAGCCTTCTTGTTCCTTTGATACACCATTTGTGCCTCTTTGCCTAATACCTGAGATAATCCTTATAAACGTATTAGGTCAAATACTCTAGCATGGTGTCATTGTTACCAAAATAATGGATAAGGGTAAAATACCCTTACAATCTCCCACTTTTTGGTATACGATGACAAACCGAGCTAGAGTCACATATAGATATTATGATAAGCTCTAAACCTTGATTCCATAAAAGATATTACGACAGCTCCCCCATAATGTGTGCACTTGGAGAATTTGCGTTTGAATGCAAAGTGCACCATTTGTGTAATATGAGAAGCTCCCCCAATATCTTTAGGAAACAAGCATGGTATGGACAACTATATCAAGATATATAAGCATAAAGCATGATTATCCTAATAGAGTGAATAAGCATACACATAGTCGTCCATACACGTCCATACACAAATTATTCAAAGTAGCAAATGATTCTCGAGAAATCGAAACAAATAAGCACAAGCCATATAAGATCCAAATAAAGCAACTCCCATGGCTTGTAACAATCAAGGAACCCCGTGGTCCTAGACTCTACTCGCTTCTCCCCCTTTGGCATCGGAACACCAAAAAGGCGAAGAAAAGAGTAGAGGTGCTACCGCCCCCCATCAGTAGAACTGATGCCCAGAGGAATCTGAGCCGTCGCCACCATCATCATCCCCGTCATCATCCTCATCACCGGCATCCTCTTCAATATCATCAGCTGGAGGAGCACGAGCAGCCCTGGGAGGAAGACCACCATGAGCGTACATGGAGAAGTCGAAGTTCTGGAACATCTCATCATGAATGGGAGGCATCTCCCAATCAGGTGCAATCACAGACTCCATCTCAGGACCAGCAGGAGGAAGAGGAACATTCCGTGTAGCCATGAACTCATTATGTCGCCTCCTTGTCTCCTGGCTCAAGGCTAGACTTTGATGTGCAACATCACTGGTACGCTTGCACATTTGCCATAGGCTTGAGAGGAAGCGAGCTGCACCGCGCTTGGGGCGCCGAGAATAGCTGGAGCTAGCTGCAGGGTCATGGCGTTCCTTGGAACGGCGCTCAGAAGGCATCATGGAAGGGACGTCCCGACGTCCATCCTGAGTGGGGAACTTGAATGGTTCCATGATGACCTTTTGACCAAAAACATTGAGAGGAGGAGGAACAATGTGGTTGATGAGCCGCTGAACATACTGAGCATAGTTGGGAGTCATGCGGCCCAAAACTGAACGCTGCAGTTCACAATGAATGAGATCACAACCATCAATCTTCCTTAGCCTGTTAGGGTGGCAGTAGTACATTAGATTGAGGTGATAGTTCCTCACTTCACTGGAATCCCGAGACTTGCTGATCAGATTCTCACGGAACAGCTTGGCAAGCACAAGGCATGAGTAGTACATCCCAGAGATAGCGGGTGGCCCAGGTGTAGGGTTCGAGGGATAGCAAAAGGAGATTTCACCTCGATTCATCTTAGACCGAGAATGGATTCTGTACCCTTGAGCACGGCCACCACCAAAACCCATGGCTTCACAGAACTGGGTGTAGGTGCATGAGTACTTCTGCTGACCAGTCATCCAAGTGATAGTCCGATCCTCATCTTCGTGGAAGAAGACGGTGCAATGGAATTGACGCACTAGAATGGGACAATAGACGCCATCCTCTTGATCATCATCGGGCTTCACGCACACAAGGTCATAGAGGCCCAAACCCTTCAAAGTCTCAACCACAAAGCGGTACTTTGTGGCTTCATGCAAGGTAAGCTCTTCACGGTTGATAGCCTTGGGCATCACAACAGCCCCGTTCTTCATACACTCTTGAGTATCATAGAAATCTTCCCAAAAACGTGCTTGGGTGTTGGTCCAGAAGAACTTGTCTCCACGAGTGTAAGTCCGCTGCTCATAGCGATACGGATTTTCCTTCCTCAACGCCTGCCACTCAAACCGATGTGCCACCCCAACATTAAAGGTGGGCACCACTTCATCATCCTCTTGGACAGCTTGCTTGTCCTTCCTCTTACCGGCAACATACTTGGTTCTTCTCCTCTCCGAGCTGCCGGTGTCAGTAGTCTGATGAGCTGCAGGAGGAACGCGACCACTAGACCGGCGGGGTGGATTCTCAGCAGTCCGTCCTCTCTTGGCAACAGTGCCCCGTGGTTCACCACTCCAACTATCTGTGAATGAGAGAATAGAGCAAGGATAGCAGTGGGGTAAGTGTACATGTCATCAATAAGAGGGGAACCAAAAAGCATAGCATATATCCAAGTGTATTGATGAGATCGTGCGAAAATCTGGGCGATCCGGCGCACAGACCGGTCAAACCGGACCCCAGACCGGACGATCCGGTTGGCGCCCGGTTGGTCGGGCCACACGCCGGACCGGCCGGTTGAGAGGCCGGTTGACCGGGCTGGCGAACGGATTTGTCGAGTTGTGATGAGTTGCCCAGATTTTCTACCACAAATTCATGCAAAAACTCAAAAAACTTGAATACATGCTATAGCAATAGAGTGGAGTATGTGCTTTGTGTTGTGAGACACTCTAAAGGCATGAGGACTTGCAAACCCTAACCCTAACCCTAAGATTTCCCCAAATCTTGTCAAGAACTTGCAATGTGTGAAGAGGACTAGAAATTAGGGAGGAAGGGAGAGTACATTACCCGAAGACATTGTCCTCCTTAATCAAGAGAGCAAGAAGAACACGAGGTAGGGCTTGAAAACCAAGAACTCCAAAAATTCCCAAACAAGCTGGAGAGGGACCAAATCCTTCGGTGGAGATGTTCCAAGGAGCCCGATCTATGGTTTGGTGGAGTTTGGGGGGATTCTTGTGGTGGGAAGTGCCTAGATCTTGGTGGAGGTGATGAGGGCGCCGGCCATGGAGGTTTGGGAGTTGGGGGATAATGAGGAAGATGACCCCAAGGGGTATCCCCTCCCAACTCATAACAGGTCGCGCGGCCGGTCGGGCGCCCGGTCCGACCGGACCTGGCACCGGCTGATCCGGCCCAGAGGCCGGTCCAACCGGGCCAGAGACCGGCCATTGTATTTTTGCCCAGTTTTGTCTCCCTTTGCCTCGTTTTGCCCCTATTCTTTGTGTAAATGTGTATAAATGCTCAGATGATGACATGTACATATAGATAGATAGACGATGATGAGATGAGCATAGACATGGGGTTGGAAAACACAAAGTTCTCTAGGCATACCCATCGGATTGAAAATCCAAACAAGATACAAATAGCAACAATGGGCATGATTCGAAGTATATCAAGAACCATAAAACATTTTGAAATAGTTTTTGCAATAAGATCATTTAGCCTTGTATAGTCAATTCAAGTTGTAATTGAGGCTCAATGAGGGGCGGGGGATTACTCCCCCTATGTGAAAGCGCAAATGTCATGAGACCTCGAAGAGACATGCTTGGGTCCATATAATGACATTGGGTCTATTTATGTTGCACACATAGGTATGCATTATACCAAGACATGGTAAGATGACTATCCCCATATGTGCTATACCTCTAAGCTAGATAACAAGATAAATGCAAGAATATAATGCAAGAAGTTAATCAAACCAAGTTTTTAGGATCAAGAATACCAAATTCTCTTCTCAAGTTAACAAATCGGGCTTCATCCAAAGGCTTAGTGAAAATATCCGCCAATTGGTAGGTTGTTCCCACATGAGTGAGATCAATATCCTTATTGGCAACATGATCACGTAGGAAGTGATGGCGAATGTCAATATGTTTGGTGCGACAATGTTGAACCGGGTTATTGGCGATCTTAATTGCACTTTCATTGTCACAAAGAAGAGGCACCGTACCAAGAGACACACCATAGTCTTTCAAGGTTTGCTTCATCCATAACAATTGAGTGCAACAAGATGCCGCGGATATGTATTCGGCTTCGGCGGTGGATAAAGCGGTGGAGTTTTGTTTCTTGGATGACCAACTCACCAATGACCGGCCAAGAAATTGGCAAGCCCAGGAGGTAGACTTCCGGTCAACCTTATCACCGGCCCAATCGGAATCCGAATAGCCAATGAGTTCAAAGGTTGACCCCTTTGGATACCATAGCCCGAGAGTAGGAGTGAGAACAAGGTATCTTAGAATCCGTTTGACCGCCATTAAATGGCTCTCCTTAGGAGCGGATTGAAAACGAGCACACATCCCTACACTTAGCATGATATCCGGCCTAGAGGCACAAAGGTAGAGCAAGGATCCTATCATGGAGCGGTATACCTTTATGTCCACATCCTTCTCACCGTCACATGAGCCAAGTTGCCCCTTTACGGGCATGGGTGTCTTCATTGGGCTTGCATTGGTCATGTTGAATTTCTTGAGCATGTCCTTCACATACTTTTCTTGAGAGATGAAGGTGCCTTTTGCAAGTTGCCTCACTTGGAAGCCTAGGAAGAACTTCAACTCTCCCATCATGGACATCTCAAATTTCCTAGTCATCAATAGCTCAAAAGCTTTGTTATGATTGGGGTTAGTTCCACCAAAGATAATATCATCAACATATATTTGACATATAAATAGGCCACCCCCTTTAACCCGCTTGGTGAAAAGGGTGGAATCGACCGTACCCATGCAAAACCCATCATGTAGTAAGAAATCCCTAAAGAACTCATACCAAGCACGTGGAGCTTGCTTGAGACCGTAGAGTGCCTTATGGAGTAAATACACGTGGTTGGGTCGGCATGGGTCTTCGAAACCCGGGGGTTGAGCCACATATGCGGTTTCTTTTAGGGGACCATTCAAAAATGCACTTTTCACATCCATTTGATATAGTTTGAAATTGTGGAAAGATGCAAATGCAAGCAAAAGACGAATAGCTTCAAGGCGGGCTACCGGCGCAAAGGTATCCTCAAAATCCATACCTTCTATTTGGGCAAACCCTTGCGCCACTAACCTTGCTTTGTTTCGTATGACAATGCCATTCTCATCTTGCTTGTTCTTGAATACCCATTTGGTCCCAATAACATTGATGCGATGATCCTTGGGTCTCTCAACTAGAGACCATACTTCATTACGAGTGAAACACTCCAATTCTTCCTGCATGGCAATTACCCAATCCGGATCAACCAAGGCTTCATGTACCTTGAGTGGTTCAAAAACTAGACACAAAAGCATGATTTTGACAATAAGTGATAAGTAATGCATGGTGTCTACGAGTTACCACTCCTCTTGAGATGCTACCAAGGACTTGATCTACTTTCATGTCACTTGCCCTTGTAGCGGCCTTGATCTTCCGAATGGTTCCTTCATGATCAATGAATTCATCTCTTGCTAGTACTCGATCATGAGGGACCACTTGAGCTTGATCATGAGTTGAGGATGTTTCTTGATCATCATCATGGTCTTGCTCCGTGGTATGAGGGTTTTCTTCTTGTTCTTCGGAATGTGACTCATCTTGAGTGGAGGATGGTTCTTGAGCTGCACTTGATGGTTCGGCTTGAGTTGAGCTAGGCTCCACTTGAGCCGAGCTTGATACTTCTACTCCATCATCTTGATCATCATTATGAACTTCCATGGGCCGGATGTGTCCAATGCCCATATGCTTGATGGCACTAGATGGATCATCATTATCACCTGCAACACATGGAACAACTTGCTCCACTTGGTAGCCATTATCCTCCAAGAACACCACGTCACAAGATACTTCAATAGTCCCAGTGGACCGGTTGTAGTATCTATAGGCGTGAGAGTTCTCCGCATACCCAACAAATATACCCTCTATGGTTCTAGTTTCAAATTTACCGAGCTTTCCTTTGTTGTTCTTAACAAGGCATTTGCATCCAAAGACACGAATGTACATGACATTAGGCTTGTTACCGGTAAGAAGCTCGTATGGAGTTTTGTTGTGGAGGGGACGGAGAAAGAGCCGGTTGGAGTAGTGGACGGCCGTAGAGATGGCTTCTCCCCAAAAGTTGTGGGGTGAGTTGAATTCACTCAACATGGTTCTTGCCATCTCGATGATAGTCCGGTTCTTCCTTTCAACAACACCATTTTGTTGAGGGGTGTATGGCGCCGAAAACTCATGCTTGATGCCCTCATCATCAACAAACTCTTGCATGGTGTAGTTCTTGAACTCGGTGCCATTGTCGGTCCTAATTGCCTTGATCTCGGATTCATACATATGTTAAGCTTTCTTGGCGAAGGTGATGAACTCTCTATGGGTCTCGTCCTTAGATCTAAGGAGAAAGACCCAAGAGTATCTTGAGTAATCATCAACAATGACAAGTCCATACTTGCTCCCACCAAGAGTATCATAATGTGATGGCCCAAAGAGATCCAAATGAAGGAGCTCCAAAGGCCTAGATGTGGTGACGATACTCTTGATAGGATGTTTCTTCTTGAGTTGCTTTCCGGCTACACATGCACTGCAAACACGATCTTTCTCAAAAGAAATGCCGGTTAGTCCCACAATGTGCTCACCCTTTAGGAGTTGTTTAAGATTTCTCATGTTAACATGACCAAGGCGGCGATGCCACAACCAACCTTCGTCATGCTTGGCTGCCATTAGACATGTAGAGGGAGAGGAGCTCTCTTTCGAGAGGTCAACCACATAAAGGTTGTTCTCCACATATCCAACAAGGACCAATTTGAGATTGTCACTCCTAAAGACTTTCACACAATAATTAGTAAAGTATGAATTGTAACCGGCATCGGCAAGATGATATATAGAGAGTAAGTTATAGCCAAGGGATTCAACAAGCATGACCGTCTCAAGGCACAAGTCCTTAGAGATTGCCACCTTGCCATACCCAAGTACCTTTCCCTTTGAATTGTCACCAAAGGTGATGCTTGACTTCTTGTTGACATCTTCAATGAATTGATCAAGCACACCTCTTCCTCCGGTCATATGATTGGTGCATCCACTATCAAACACCCATTTTGGACCACCGGAGGAATACCCCTACAAAATCAAGTAGAGGATTTAGGAACCCATCGATTAATGGGTTCCTTTGCAATGGCAACAATATCTTTTGGTACCCAAATTGAGTACTCTCTATAAGCATAGCCATTACGGGGACCAACATAGCTAGCATAAACATCACCATAATAATCAACAAATAAAGCATAGTGATTGTTTGGCCCCGTGCGGTCACCACTAGTGGCTTTGCCCTTTGAGGCTTTGCCATCATTAGTAACCTTCTTGTTCTTATCTTGAGCGGGCTTCTCCTTCTTGTAGTTGTTCTTCTTGTTGGACTTGGGAGTATATCCAAGTCCAAACTTTTGATTGTTTGACCTTTGCTTACTCAAGAGGTCATCCAATCCCATCTTGTTCTTGGCGGTGGTGAACTTTGCAAGTTCCTTTGTTAACCTAACATTTTCCTCAAGAATAGATGCTTGCTCACAAGAAGATTCATTAGGGTGATAGTTGAGACCATATTTAGTCACCAAGGATTCAAGATATGCATTGGTCTCAACATGCAAAGAGAGTTCCTCTTGTAAACGAACATGTTCCTCAACAAGCTTAGCATGCTCACTAGTAAAGGAAGTGGAGGAGCTAGCATGCTTTTCTACAACAATGGGATCCTTCATTGATCCAAGAGCCTTCTTGTAGGTTTCTTGAAGAAGATCATGGTTCTCTCCAAGTTTCTTGAGCTCATCCTTAACAAGCTTGTTAGCTCTTTCAAGGTGGTCAAGATCCCTAGTGAGAGAAGCATGAGCAACTTCAAGCTCCTTCTTTGAGTCATTGAGCTCTTGGGTCAATGATTGAGCCCTATCAATAGTTTCTAGGTCCTTAACTTTATCAAGTTCATAAGTTTCAATTTGTTGCTTAAGTCCTTGAGATATGCACCTTTCGGTTTTTAGCTCTTGTCTTAGGAGATTGAATCTCCGTTCTTTTTCATTCAATTGATATTCTAATTCCTCAAGGGACTCATCCTTTTCTTTGAGGGAGTCCATCAAGAAATCAAACTTGACAAGAGCTTCACCACGAAGGGTGCATCTAACATTGTAAAGTTCCTTAAGCACGATTAACTCTTCTTGATTTTCAGTTTCATCATCAAGGACACTAGATAGAGAAGGTGGAGGTTCCATTACCTTGGTTTCTCTTGCCATAAGACAAGAGCCGACGATTGTAGAGGAGGGAGAGTCATCGGAGTCATCATCTTGAGTTGTTCTTGCCATGAAGGACGAGCCCACATCATTCTCCGTGGGGTAATCCTTGGAGTAGTCATATGTGAAGAGTGACCCGGGCTTAGAGAAAGCCAAACCGGCCACTCCGGCCTCCTTCTCCTCATCTTCCTCTTCTTCATCGGACAAGTACTCGGCCCCAACAAAAGCTCTTCCCTTGTTCTTCTTGTATCGATCGTTGATTGGGTTTGGCTTCAATCTTGGCTTGACCCCTTTGATGAACTTTGGCTTGTCTACCCTTTTCTCATAAGGGCACTCATTTGCAAAGTGGCTATCTTCATCACAGTTGTAGCAAGTTCTCTTCTTCTTCTTGTCATTGAGGAGCATTGGGAACTTTGCCTTGTACTTCTTGGCAAAGAAGGCAAAGTCGGTAGCAATGTCACTAGTTGAAGTCATCTCTTCATCTTCTCCAATTTCATAGTCTTCTTCTCTTCCATTGTCCGCTCTAGCTTTAAGAGCAAGGTTGTGTGACGCTTCATGGTTGTGTGAGGCTTCATCAACACGGTTCATTGCCATGAGCCTCTTTCCCGCTTTGGCCATGTTTTCATTGGCGGCCACATAGGAGACTAGATCATCGGAGTTTAGATCGGCACTCTTGGTCATGATTTGCAAGTTGAGTGCAAGGTTGGTGTCTTCTTGCTTGACGGCAATCATAGCAATCACCTTGGACTTTATGAATGCTTCATTCATCTCGAAGCCGTCATTGTACTTCTCAACACCAAGTCCCTTGACCCTTACTCTAAGAGCGCCAAGCCTTGCATAGGCATCGGCCATGGATTCTCCTTCTCGGATCATGAGCTGGTGAGCCTCTTGCTTTGCGGTCTCATAAAGAGCTGATTGGATCAAATCGGTTCCCTCTTGGAGTACTATGATTCGATCCCACAACTCTTTAGCGGAGTCAATGTCATTGACTTGATCAAGGAGCTTGCGGTTGATGCCACTTCTAATCTTGTCACGTGCGGAGGCATTGAGTTGACGGTTGTAGAATTCGGTGGAGGTCAACCGAATGGGATCATGTGGCTCCCGGTATCCATGAACAATGATCTCCCATAGCTCCACACCTGCGACTGCGAATATGAGATTCCATAGCAGATTTCCAAAAAGGAAAGTGAGTTCCATCAAAATGGGGAACATTCCCACTATGGTTTATATGAGGCATGGGTGAAGTGTTTTTGGGATAGTCATGGTTGACATCATGATAGCTTCCTAGGGAGGCCGAAGCCGCACTAGGAGTCCCACTAGTCAAGTTCTTAAGCATGGCAGTCATCTCTGCCATTTGACTTTGTAGTTCATCCTCCTTTTTCTTCTTCTCGGCATCATATGCCAAGAATCTAGATTTCATCTCTTTAACCGATAGGTTAGAGTCTTCATCTAGACCCTCGAATAGTTTATCCATCTCACTCTTAAGGCGGTGAAGCCCTTAAAAAGAGTCCAGGCTCTGATACCAATTGAAAGTATAGAGATGGTAAACCTAGAGGGGGGGTGAATAGGTTTCTACAAATTTTAATTCTTTCTTTGCAATATTAGGCTTTGCGGAATATAAAGGTGAGCCTAATGCAAACTAGGTGAAGCAACCTATATGAGGATACAACTAACTCGAGCACGAAGGCTCTCACAGAGCGATTAAATCACAAGTAAGGAGTTCGGTTAGAGATAACCGATAGCACGCGGAGACGAGGATGTATTCCCGTGTTCCCTTGCTTTGCAACAAGGTACGTCACGTTTGGAGGGGTGGAGGTCCCACGAAGGATTCCCCACGCCACGAAGGCTCACCCTATTCTCCGGAGCCTATCCCACGAAGGAATAGCTCACTCACTTGTGGTAGACTTTGAGGTAGCCTCCAAACCTTCACAATCTTGCCCGGAGCAAATCCACAGCCCGGATGCTTCCGGACTCCTCTTGCCCACCTAGGGTTTCCAAGGAACCCTAGGAAGCAAGCTTCTCGATGAATACAAGGGGGAATGAGATTTGGCTTGGTAGAACAGTAGATCGGGTCCTCCTCTAGTGATTTCCCGGAGGGATTTGAGTTTGGGTGGAGGAGGATGGAGATCGGAGGCTTTTGGTGTTTCTAGCAATGGAGTAAGAGAGAGAGAGCTCAAGAACAGCTTATAGTGTGGTGCCTAACTGTTCAGAGGTAGGAGAAGGCCTATTTATAGTGTTCTTCGAAATATGGCCGTTGGTCACTTGCCACCTCATCTTTCCTCTCGACAAATCCGGTCAACCGGACCCCTGACCGGACTGTCCGGTCTGGTGGCCGGTCAGACCAGACCAGTGACCGGACCTGCCGGTTGTGACCGGATGCTGGGCTGGATCCCACTTTTCTTCGTCCAGGAGCTCCTTCGGTTGGCGCCCGGTTGACCGGACCATACGCCGGACTCGCCGGTTTGTAGGCCGGCTGACCAGGCGGCAAACCGGATTCTTCAAGTGCTGGTTTGGAGCCCGGTTGGTGCCCGGTTGGCGCCCGGTCGACCGGACCACAGGCCGGACTGGCCGGTCTGGTGGCCGGTCCAACCGGGCAGCAGACCGGATTTCTGCTGTAGACCCCTTTTCGATTGTTGTTGAAGTGGGGGGTCTCCTTTAGCCTTCTTGTTCCTTTGATACACCATTTATGCCTCTTTGCCTAATACCTGAGATAATCCTTGTAAACGTATTAGGTCAAATACTCTAGCACGGTGTCATTGTTACGAAAATAATGGATAAGGGTAAAATACCCTTACAAGATGGCGCCGGAGGTGTTCACGCTAGTTCCTAAACGGCGCAGGAAGGTGCGTACGGTGCGTCAGGCACTGGTAGACCGCACTTGGATCCCCGACATAGCTGGAGCACCGAGTCCCCTAGCACTATGGCAATTTGTGCAACTATGGGTCAGACTGAGGGATGTCCAGCTTTCGGAGGAGCAGGACACGATGTCCTGGTTGTGGACGACGGACGGCCAGTATACCTCCCATTCTTGCTATGAGGCCCTCTTCCAGGGGGGATCACCTCAGCATCATGGGAGCTGAACTGGAGATCCTGGGCACCTCCTAGGGTGAAATTCTTTTGATGGTTGGCCTGTCTGGACAAGTGTTGGACGGATGAGAGGCTGGCGCGTCGTGGTCTGCCACATGCGCCCAGATGCCCGCTGTGTGACCAATCCGAGGAGACTATGGCGCGTCTACTCACCAGATGCTCATTCTCTAGGACGATCTGGTTCGAGGTCCTCTCGTGGATCCGATCCACCTCAGGGTCTCCAGATTCGGAGGGGGACTTCGTGGAGTGGTGGTCGCAGGCGGTGCGGACCGCTCCCCGCCAGTTGCGCAAAGGTACATCGTCGGTAATT
The DNA here is from genome assembly GCF_022539505.1 of Lolium rigidum. NCBI lineage: Eukaryota > Viridiplantae > Streptophyta > Magnoliopsida > Poales > Poaceae > Lolium > Lolium rigidum. Next base: position 14,163 of record NW_025899960.1, on the reverse strand, counting down.
ATGCTCACGGCGTGGTGGATCTGGAAGCACCGAAATGCTGCGATCTTTGACAACGCACAACCTTCGATATCTTCCCTGCTCAATGACATCAAGACCGAGGCGCAACAGTGGGCGAGAGCGGGGGCCCGGGGTGTCCGCCAGATCCTCCCCTAGACTAGGTCTCCTTTCTCGGGTCGAGTTATAGTGCGGGGTGTTGGTCCTTTTGTGGACATGTACATATAACCTTTTCCTATCTATCAATGCATCGAAACGCAAATCTTTTGCGTTTTTGCAAAAAAAAAAGAGTTGTGCAATTTGCATTGTAAAATGATATAGAAACAACACATAATATCTAGTTGAAAGATTAACTTAAAACGTTGTAAAATGTACCACAAAATAGTCAAACACACCAATCTAATAGTCTGAAATATGCATAAAAGGAACTTACGATGTTATTATTTGTTTGATTAATGACGATGGCGGCGCCAGAGCAAATGATTTCCGACTTCTTCAATTATGCTATGGCGCTCTGCTGCTTTTGAGCGTGCTCTTCCACCATATTTAACCGGAGAAGAAATTGAATAAGCGGCAGCCTTCTTCGCTGCGTGTCCCTTGACAAGATAGATGCAATGTCTCCACCACTTCTCCACTTATTTTCTTGGTAACGAAAAATTTCTGAGACAAAACGGTGTGACTACGAAATTAGCAGTACCTAAACCTATTGCACGTCGAACAAAATTGGCATGCATGGGATTAGATTATTACCGTGCTGGCTGGCTGGTCTGGTTGTCGTGAGATCCCGACGGCGGACCGCCGGCAGAAGTGGAACTTGCCGATTTCAGTCCGCCCGTCGGCGAGGCGATCAGTGAGGCGGCAAAAAGTCCCGATTGGCGATGCTTCGACGGCTCGTGGCTGCCGGACGGTTGGACCTAGCTGGGCGTCATCGCGTCAGGGCGTGGCGGCGTGGTCCGTGGCCGTGGCCGCGGTGGCCGGTCGATCGCCGATCGATGTCGCCGTTTCCAGGTTCGCTTGGTACTTCCAAAAAAAAAAAAACGTGACGCAGGAATTAATCCGACGAAATCCAAAGGAAAATGATTCGTTGCCCCCGGGGGATAAGGTGCTCCCAGCCCTCGGGTCCTTAGCCGCGGATCAACCATTTTGATGGTTAGATTTGCATGTAGCAAAAAAATACCTTTGGCAGCAAAAAATCACCCCCGGCAGCAAATGACTGAAGCAAAAAACGGTTCGTTCAGAAAAAGAAAAATAAAAAGGCTGGGTTCGCTGGAGACCTCCCCGGAGACCACGTAGCAAAAAAATGTGATAATGTAGCAAAGATGAAAATCGTCAGAGACATCGTCGGAGACAACGTAGCAAACATATTATCACGATGTGATGCTACTTTTTTTTTGCTATAATTGTTTTGTTGTTTTGCTACTTTAATTTAAAAAATTTGCTACGAGCTCTCCGGCGAGATCTCCGGCGAGGTCTCCGGCGAGCTCAACCTTTTTATTTGATTTCGTAACTGAACCGTTTTTTGCTACAATGTAGCAAAAACGGGTTATGTTTTTGCTGCCGGGAGATATTTTTTGCTACATTCAGTAGAAGCAGATCTGACCGTCCAAGATAGCCGATCCGACGGCTGGGGACCCGGGACTGGGAAATCAGATCCCCGGGGGACGCGCAGCACTTTCCAAATCCAAACTGACCGCAAGTAGGCCCGGTACGGTGGTACGTTTTCCTTGTCTGGATCGAAACAAAGTCGGTCACGTCCTTTCCCTTCGATCCGCTCGCGCTACTTTCCCTTGCTTTTTTTATGGGAAACGCTAACGTTCCCCCGGGGGATCGCAGCTTCGTTCCTCCCTCTCGTACGTCTGGCACGTGTCCGTGGGCCCCATCTTATCTTCTTCCTCCCCACACGTTTTTCTCTTCATCCCAATCTCTTTCCGCGTGTATCCAACGCTGACCCGGCGACCTGCTCGCGCTCCCGGCCGCTCCCGGCCGCGCCCGGCGACCTGCTCGTGCCCCGGCCGCCCCTTTTGACGTCCACCTGTGCCGCCGCTTCGCCGGAGCACAGCCCGCGCAGCCACTCCGCCCCTGCCCTCCGTGTTGAGGACGACGAGACTCTGCCTCAGCTCACGCCTCCGCGGCCGCTGCAGCTCGCGCGCCACCGCGCACTGCTCGATTCGCGCCGCCGCGCGCACCTGGAGTCCGGTCGCCGCGCCGTGTGTCGGCAGGGAACATATCGTGGCGGCGCTGGGGGCTACTCGCTAGCGAGAGGACGCGTGGAAGGGCAGGGAGGAGGGGCTGGAGAGCTCGATCGCTGGAGGGGCGCCCGAGGCGCTATCGTCCAATGGTGGTCGGAGTGCTGCAGGTGCTCGACCTCGCCGACACGATGACCGGCCGACGGCTCTGCTACCATGGCATGGCGGTGGTGCTCCATGTGGCGGCCTGCTCTGCTACCATGGCACGGCGGCTGTGCTACGAGTCCTCCGGCGAGGTCTCCGGCGAGTTTTCGACGAGATTGGTTTTGCTACAATAGCAAAAAAAAGCTGCTACATTTTTTGTGTTTTTTTGCTACTTTAGCATATTCTTTTTGCTACCATGTCTCCGGTGAGGTTTCCGGCGACGCCTCCGGCGAGTTCCTGGGTGACATCTCCGGCGGGTTTTTTTTTGCGAGCTCTCCGATGAGGTCGGTGTTGCTACAATTCTAGAATTTTTTTGCTACAATAGTACAACATTTTTGCTACATCGTCTCCGGCGAGGTCTCCGGCGAGTCTCCGACGAGATCTGTGTGTATTTTGGGTGAACCGTGTTTTGCTATAATTGTGTTGATTTTGCTACAAACGAACCGTTTTTTGCTACTCTGGTACATTATGGTAGCAAAAGTGGGACTGAGGTATACTGTGACACGTGTCATGATCTGGACGGTCCAATCAAGCTAATCTAACGGCTGTCCACCCGGGGGATTAGAAATCTAATCCCCCGGGGGACGCTCAGCACCCTCGTGCCTTTGCTGCTTAATTAGCCCACCCGCGGCGATATGTACTCCACTGGGTACAGTACACGTCACGCGTTTGTACTTCCTTCGCCAAAGACAAACTTACGCATAGGATGTGCTGGTTCGTTTCTTGGTTCCTTCGCTCGCTAAAACTAACGCAACTGCCTTGGATGCCAAGATCGATCACCCAAAACAAGATACCACTTGTTTTCCTGCTAGGGTGGCCTGGACTTCCATTTTCGCTCGCTTGCCCAAACAAGGAAAATTTCATCAGCTCAGATACCACATGAATGAAAATTAATACTCCATCCGTCCAACAAAAAAAAACATCTCAACTTTGTCAAGTTTTACGTGTACGTAACTAAACAAAGGTGAGACATAATGACTATATTTTCAACTTCGGATTAGACAGGAAAAATAAATTTACTTTCAACATTAAAGCTTGTTTAAAGATTACAAATATATGATTTTCAAATGGCCTACACTGTCTTTTGGGCATTTGGGTCACACAGAAATTAGATGATATAATTGTGCCATCTAATTCTACGATTCAAATCAGGCTGAACCGTTCAATTCAACAGCACGAATCAAAGTCAGCAAACAAACAAAGCTTAACAAAACGTCTCGCGCAGGGAAACAATTATTACAATTCCCAATTTAATATTACAACGGAACCGAAACAGTCTCTAATACTAGTATTACACACGTTTTAAACCACCAGTTCAGTAGACCAGGCCGAGCGCATCACCTACAGAGAGCCAAAGGGTCGACACAGCTGATCCTTCCTTTAATTCTTCACTGGCCTTCTTTTTTACCTGCCCAGAAACACGAGAGGTTCCAGAGTGAGCTAAATCAGGCCCACTGTCACTCACTCAGTGCTCCTTGTTATCCTCCAACAAGAACAAACATAATGTTCAGCAAAGCAAACACTACTATTTTTTAGAAGAAGAAGAAAACCTACAACCAACTCAAATTCAGTCCAAGCAATTGCAAGACAGTGCTATCCCAGATAACAATAACAACAGCAACAAAGTTTCCTCAACTAACAAATCAGCGACCGTCCAAAGTAAAATGCCTTTACATGTCAGGGTCAAGCTTTGATGCTAAACTGATCAAGCAAACGGCCAAATCATTCAGGAAACAAGAGATCAACTACATCAACAATCTCATGCTTCCAAACAAAAAATATGCATCAGGTTTGCTACCTTTCCAAATCAGCAAACGGACCAGGCTAGTCATCATACAGCAAATAGATCGATGGGAGAGCTACCCAAATTGATCCTAACAAACAGCAACATTCCTAAACAACCCTACCTAGAACAATGCATGTCCAACCCTTCAGATAGGAAATTTTAATCCAACAGCAAGCTAGCATCAGCGACAACAAAAAATAATGCCAGCACATCACTAGCATCAGCAAAAATAATGTCGGTGCATCAAATCACTATGGCAGAACCTGAACATCATAGCAATATCAAAACCCTGCAGCAACCATCCATACCAAAGGCGCACGGATCTAGGGTTTACATGGAGAGTCCTAGCCGGAATACTAATTTCCTAACTACGGTATATTACATTGCCGTGTACGTCAGGGATCCGCCTTTCCTTATATGTCGTACTGGATCCAGCTACCCCTGATGGGCCAGGCCGGATCCTACTTCCAGGGTCGGTCGGTGGATCCGGCTTCCTGTTCCTGGGCTGGACTTCATCCTTCTTGATCTACAGCAACAGGGCCGCCCGATGGGCCATATGCCACCATCACCGTCTGTGGATCACCCGGACTTGCTGGATCCAGGCACTGTCGATGGTACACCTATGAAGTACACCCATAACAACCAGCATGCATCCTCTTTCCAGCCCAAGCTCACCCGGTGGAGAAACCCTAACCTACCAGCCGTCTCCTTTTGTCCTTTTCCACTCACATCCCCGCCGCCATTTTAAAAATGCGATCAGGTTTTTGATACATTGGATCAAGATTACGGATTGTAGTATTTAAGTTTTTTCCTTAGAGGGCTAGATTTATCGAATTCATGGAAAGATTGCTTTTGGTGTCAGATCACTCAAACAAGACTATTAGTTTTCGTTTAAATCTTCTCTTACCAGACTAATGGATTTTATTTGTGTTGGTTGTGTATCAATGGTTGGAGATAGGCATAGGCTTAAGATATATGGGTGATACGTCCTAATGAGCACCGTAATGCTGCATAGAGCGGTTTTTACGGATCAATTGTCCACCCCAAGTTTCAGCGCAACACGTGAAGTTCAGGCATTAAGTTAAATCATACAATAGCCTTAAGTTTGGTGACATCACCGAAGCCCCCTATAAGATAATTACACTAGCGACCAATGAATACTGTCAGTTGAGCATGACATCTAATCATGCAACTAACTCTACTCAAAGCTTAATACTTTTATCGGTCTCTCTAGTTCAGGTACCTATCAAATCTTCAAGATTGAGATAAAAAGATCGAAGTCTAGAAATAGATCGCTACTCCCATATTACACAATATATGATAAGCAATTAGATCCACATGATGCTAGGCCTCAGCCCATAGCCCGAGAAGACTACTCACGCATTATCAAATCAACAATAGTAAACATTGTATTATAAATCACGAAGAGATGGATGATGAATAGTCTTACAATGCCGCCGATCATGAATTGATCAAGATTATAAGTAGAGGGGGAGAGGATGGAGATGACGATGATGATGATGAGGCAGTGAAGTTGATGGAGGTGGCGACATCGCTTCGGTGGAGATTGGATTTGACTATTGCGGCGGAATGTGGTTTTTCTCTACGTGGGTGTCTCTGAAGCACTCGGTGCCTTCATGTTTTATACTGAGCCACCGACACATGGTACTGCCAGGTCGTACGAGCGGGCCGGATCGTACCAGATGTTTCTAAAGCTTCAGTGAATCAGCTTCAAACCTTGTTTGACTTGGTGATATTTCCAGCTCGCGATTCTTCATTAGTTTCCCATGATTTTCTTCTAAATACTTTTATTTATGAATAATGCAAATAAAGAAGGAGATTTGCACATCTTGGCAAGGTATTTACTTCATATTGTAACAAAATATCTCGGTTTAGATGGAGATAAAGTGATCGTTTTCACAAGCCATCAACACCCTCAGGATTAAACCTTGAACATCCTCAATTAAGCAGGTACAACCAAAATCATTTCACATCATGGGATCATGAGACATGAATAATCTTTACTATTATATGTGAGTTGGTACGTCATCAAAAATGTTTGATGTCAAAGATTGGAAACATCTTAACCGTCCAATTTTACTAAACGTATCTCGCTTGCCATCTAGCCATCCGTGCAAAATCGACATCAAATGAAGCACTACAATCACTACAATCAAGGGATTGCGCGATCAGAAAATCATCTAATCAATTGGGAAATAATTTGTGATACGTCCAAATCAAATAATAGAAAGTAAACATGGACTATTAATTACAAAATCGCTACAATCGAGAGATCGCCACGATCAGAAAATCATCTAATCAATCAGGAAATAACTGGTGATACATGAAAAGCATAGAACCAACATCAATACCACCGAAACTGTTAGGGCTAACATGGAAAGCAATCGCATGTGCCCTGCATATACTCCCACCCACTACGGGAAAGCATGGCTTTGTCGTGCTCCATTTCGCACGGCAAAGACCCCTATACGCACGGCAACGGCTTTGCCGTCCGTGAACTCACGGCAAAGACTGCACGGCAACGTCTTCGACGGCAAAGCCATCTTTGCCGTGCGCATGCAAGGATTGCACGGCAAAGCCCTTTGCCGTGCGCTGCCATCTCTGTCGTGCGCTGACATCGCTGCCGTGCGCATCTCCTTTGCCGTGCGGCAGGGACTTTGCCGTGCGCCAGGACTTTGCCGTGCGCCACCATTCTTTTCCGTGCGCCCGACATTGCCGTGCGCCACCATGCGTTGCCGTGCTTGCCTTTGCCGTGCGGCCTAGCTCTACCACGCACGGCGAAGATGCCTACAGGCACGAGCCCCAGGAGCTCCCAGGTCTACAGGCTGCCGCCACGTGGCTCCTTTGCCGTGCGTGTGCACTTAACAGATTCCTGGACGTGTACGGTGAAGTGTCCCGCCGCGGGTATATCGGGGGCCAGACTGTGCCAAAGGGTCCCAATCTTGGTTCTCCATGTGTATATGTCCTAAACAAACCTAAAATAATGAAAAAGTACATTGGTGCACCCTCGCGCGGAGAAATCTAGGGGGGTAGACCCGCCGGGGCACACGTACCGCTGTTTTGGGGGGAGGAGGGGGAGAACGACCGCCGGAACACCGGAACCCCACCAAATCTTGCATGTGGGCCTATTATATGTGTCAAAGTGTGGTGCAAGGTGTGATTCACCAAATAGTGCATGGCATGGATCCCTGGTCTGACATCCCTCACCTTCGGGCGATAACACTTAACAGATTTCTGGATGTGTACGGTGAAGTGTCCCGCCGCGGGTATATCGGGGGCCAGACTGTGCCAAAGGGTCCTGATACGTCTCAAACGTATCTATAATTTCTTATGTTCCATGCTACTTTTATGATGATACTCACATGTTTTATACACATTATATGTCATTATTATGCATTTTCCGGCACTAACCTATTAACGAGATGCCGAAGAGCCAATTGATGTTTTCTGCTGTTTTTGGTTTCAGAAATCCTAGTAAGGAAATATTCTCGGAATTGGACGAAATCAACGCCCAGGGGCCTATTTTTCCACGAAGCTTCCAGAAGACCGAAGGAGAGAAGAAGTGGGGCCACGAGGCGACCAAACACTAGGGCGGCGCGGCCTAGCCCTTGGCCGCGCCGACCTGTTGTGTGGGGCCCTCGTGTGGCCCCCTGACCTGCCCTTCCGCCTACTTAAGCCTCCGTCGATAATAGCCCCAGTACCGAGAGCCACGATACGGAAAACCTTCCAGAGACGCCGCCGCCGCCGATCCCATCTCGGGGGATTCAGAAGATCGCCTCCGGCACCCTGCCGGAGAGGGGAACCATCTCCCGGAGGACTCTACACCGCCATGGTCGCCTCCGGATTGATGAGTGAGTAGTTCACCCCTGGACTATGGGTCCATAGCAGTAGCTAGATGGTTGTCTTCTCCTCATTGTGCTTCATTGTTGGATCTTGTGAGCTGCCTATCATGATCAAGATCATCTATACGTAATGCTATATGTTGTGTTTGTTGGGATCCGATGGATAGAGAATACTATGTTATGTTGATTATCAAGTCTATTACCTATGTGTTGTTTATGATCTTGCATGCTCTCCGTTATTAGTAGAGGCTACGGCCAAGTTTTTACTCTTAACTCCAAGAGGGAGTATTTATGCTCGATAGTGGGTTCATGCCTCCATTGAATGCGGGACGAGTGACGAAAGTTCTAAGGTTGTGAATGTGATGTTGCCACTAGGGATAAAACATTGATGCTATGTCCGAGGATGTAGTTATTGATTACATTACGCACCATACTTAATGCAATTGTCTATTGTTTGCAACTTAATACTGGAAGGGGTTCGGATGATAACCTGAAAGTGGACTTTTTAGGCATAGATGCATGCTGGATAGCGGTCTATGTACTTTGTCGTATTGCCCAATTGAATCTCACAATACTCATCATGTCATGTATGTGCATTGTCATGCCCTCTCTATTTGTCAATTGCCCAACTGTAATTTGTTCACCCAATATGCTATTTATCTTATGGGAGAGACACCTCTAGTGAACTGTGGACCCCGGTCCATTCTTTTAATCGAGTACAATCTACTGCAATACTTGTTCTACTGTTTTCTGCAAACAATCATCATCCACACTATACATCTAATCCTTTGTTACAGCAAGCCGGTGAAATTGACAACCTCACTGTTTAGTTGGGGCAAAGTACTTTGGTTGTGTTGTGCAGATTCCACGTTGGCGCCGGAATCCCTGGTGTTGCGCCGCACTACATCTCGCCGCCATCAACCTTCAACGTGCTTCTTGGCTCCTACTGGTTCGATAAACCTTGGTTTCTTACTGAGGGAAAACTTGCTGCTGTACACATCATACCTTCCTCTTGGGGTTCCCAACATCACAAGGTGTACTACGCCACATCAGCTATGCAAGCAGCTCTTTTACGGCGCCGTTGTCGGGGAGATCAAGACACGCTGCAAGGGGAGTCTTCACAATCCAATCTCTTTACTTTGTTTTTGTCTTGCTTTACTTTATTTACTACTTTGTTTGCTGCACTAAATCAAAATACAAAAAAAATAGTTGCTAGTTTTACTTTATTTACTATCTTGTTTGCTATATCCAAAACACAAAAAAAATTAGTTACTTGCATTTACTTTACTTATTTCATCATGTTTCCTCCTAAGTTCACTCTAAAAGACATATCGGTAGGACAAGGGTCTATTATTGGGAGAGATAATATAGAGGAATTATTCACTCATGTTAGTATGGTTGAAGATTTTGAAGATAGACACTTGGTAGAACTTGCCCCTACTTATGAAATTGCTGCTGCTTCTTTAGTACACATGATAGAAGCTAAATTTGTTAATCTTAATCCTATAATGCAACATATGTTTCTTACACTAGGAGATATGGAAGAAGGAGAAAAGAAAGATTTTGTTTTAGAAACCCTTCTCAAAGAATTTGGAGGTATAGCAAGAGAAGCTAGAAAAGTTTTTACTAAATATAATATGCTTGGCTCTTATACCAACTTTGCTAGTATCCTTGAAAAAATGGATATGGATAGAATAAGGTGCACTAATAATGTTAATGATAGTGGAGAGATTAAAGTACCGATACCTATTAAGCTCCTAGGAATGCATGAAGCATTAGAAAAGAATTTTGATTGGATTGTTCCTGAAAATTTGTTTGATGAGAATAGCAAGCCTAAGAGTAATGTAAAAGGAGCCTCTGAAACTTACATAGATAAGATACAATGCATTGATGCTTCATCTCTTGATAATACTTGATACACACTTTCTGCGCCTAGCTGAAAGGCGTTAAGAAAAGCGCTTATGGGAGACAACCCATGTTTTTACTACGGTACTTTTATTTTATATTTGAGTCTTGGAAGTTGTTACTACTGTAGCAACCTCTCCTTATCTTAGTTTTATTGCATTGTTGTGCCAAGTAAAGTCTCTAATAGAAGTATGATACTAGATTTGGATTACTTGCACCAGAAACAGATTTCTTTGCTGTCACGAATTTGGGTCTAATTCTCTGTAGGTAACTCAGAAAATTATGCCAATTTACGTGAGTGATCCTCAGATATGTACGCAACTTTCATTAGTTTTAAGTTTTCTCATCTGAGCAAGTCTGGTGCCATTTAAAAATACGTCTTTACGAACTGTTCTGTTTTGACAGATTCTGCCTTTTATTTCGCATTGCCTGTTTTGCCATGCTTGATGGATTTTTCGATTCCATTGACTTTCAGTAGCTTTGTGCAATGTCCAGAAGTATAAAGAATGATTGTGTCACCTCTGAACATGTGAATTTTGATTATGCACTAACCCTCTAATGAGTTTGTTTTGAGTTTGGTGTGGAGGAAGTTTTCAAGGATCAAGAGAGGAGGATGATACAATATGATCAAGGAGAGTGAAAGCTCTAAGCTTGGGGATGCCCCGGTGGTTCACCCCTGCATATATCAAGAAGACTCAAGCGTCTAAGCTTGGGGATGCCCAAGGCATCCCCTTCTTCATCGACAACATTATCGGGTTCCTCCCACTGAAACTATATTTTTATTCCATCACATCTTATGTACTTTACTTGGAGCGTTCTGTTTGTTTTTGTTTTTGTTTTGTTTGAATAAAATGGATCCTAGCATTCACTTGTGTGGGAGAGAGACACGCTCCGCTGTTGCATATGGACAAATATGTCCTTAGGCTTTACTCATAGTATTCATGGCGAAAGTTTCTTCTTCGTTAAATTGTTATATGGTTGGAATTGGAAAATGATACATGTAGTAATTGGTATAATATCTTGAATAATGTGATACTTGGCAATTGTTGTGCTCATGTTTAAGCTCTTGCATCATATACTTTGCACCTATTAATGAAGAAATACATAGAGCTTGCTAAAATCTGGTTTGCATGTTTGGTTTCTCTAAGGTCTAGATAATTTCTAGTATTGAGTTTGAACAACAAGGAAGACGGTGTAGAGTCTTATAATGTTTACAATATGTCTTTTATGTGAGTTTTGCTGCACCGCTTCATCCTTGTGTTTGTTTCAAATAAACCTTGCTAGCCTAAACCTTGTATCGAGAGGGAATACTTCTCATGCATCCAAAATCCTTGAGCCAACCACTATGCCATTTGTGTCCACCATACCTACCTACTACATGGTATTTCTCCGCCATTCCAAAGTAAATTGCTTGAGTGCTACCTTTAAAATTTCCATTCTTTATCTTTGCAATATATAGCTCATGGGACAAATAGCTTAAAAACTATTGTGGTATTGAATATGTACTTATGCACTTTATCTCTTATTAAGTTGCTTGTTGTGCGATAACCATGTTCCTGGGGACGCCATCAACTATTTCTTTGTTGAATATCATGTGAGTTGCTATACATGTTCGTCTTGTCTGAAGTAAGAGTGATTTACCACTCATTTAATGGTTTAGAGCATGCATATTGTTAGAGAAGAACATTGGGCCGCTAACTAAAGCCATGATCCATGGTGGAAGTTTCAGTTTTGGACAACATATCCTCAATCTCATATGAGAATATTAATTGTTGCTACATGCTTATGCATTAAAGAGGAGTCCATTATCCGTTGTCTATGTTGTCCCGGTATGGATGTCTAAGTTGAGAATAATCAAAAGCGAGAAATCCAATGCGAGCTTTCTCCTTAGACCTTTGTACAGGCGGCATAGAGGTACCCCTTTGTGACACTTGGTTAAAACATGTGTATTGCGATGATAATCCATGTAATCCAAGCTAATTAGGACAAGGTGCGGGCACTATTAGTATACTATGCATGAGGCTTGCAACTTGTAGGATATAATTTACATAACTCATATGCTTTATTACTACCGTTGACAAAATTGTTTCTTGTTTTCAAAACCAAAGCTCTAGCACAAATATAGCAATCGATGCTTTCCTCTTTGAAGGACCTTTCTTTTACTTTTATGTTGAGTCAGTTCACCTATCTCTCTCCACCTCAAGAAGCAAACACTTGTGTGAGCTGTGCATTGATTCCTACATACTTGCATATTGCACTTGTTATATTACTTTACATTGACAATATCCATGAGATATACATGTTACAAGTTGAAAGCAACCGCTGAAACTTCATCTTCCTTTGTGTTGCTTCAATACCTTTACTTTGAATTATTGCTTTATGAGTTAACTCTTATGCAAGACTTATTGATGCTTGTCTTGAAGTACTATTCATGAAAAGTCTTTGCTTTATGATTCAATTGTTTACTCATGTCATTTACCATTGTTTCAGATCGCTGCATTCATTACATGTGCTTACAATAGTATTGATCAAGGTTATGATGTAGCATTGTCACTCAAGAAATTATCTTTGTTATCGTTTACCTACTCGGGACGAGCAGGAACTAAGCTTAGGGATGCTTGATACGTCTCAAACGTATCGATAATTTCTTATGTTCCATGCCACATTATTGATGATATCTACATGTTTTATGCATACTTTATGTCATATTTATGCATTTTCCGGCACTAACCTATTAACGAGATGCCGAAGAGCCGGTTGCTGTTTTCTGCTGTTTTTGGTTTCAGAAATCCTAGTAAGGAAATATTCTCGGAATTGGACGAAATCAACGCCCGAGGGCCTATTTTGCCACGAAGCTTCCAGAAGACCGGAGGGAAGACGAAGTGGGGCCACGAGGCGCGCCACACACTAGGGCGGCGCGGCCCAGGCCTTGGCCGCGCCGACCTGTGTGTGGGGCCCTCGTGTGGCCCCCGACCTGCCCTTCCGCCTACATATAGCCTCCGTCGCGAAACCCCCGATGCCGAGAGCCACGATACGGAAAACCTTCCGGAGACGCCGCCGCCGCCAATCCCATCTCGGGGGATTCGGGAGATCGCCTCCGGCACCCTGCCGGAGAGGGGAATCATCTCCCGGAGGACTCTACACCGCCATGGTCGCCTCCGGAGTGATGAGTGAGTAGTTCACCCCTGGACTATGGGTCCATAGCAGTAGCTAGATGGTTGTCTTCTCCTCATGTGCTTCATTGTCGGATCTTGTGAGCTGCCTAACATGATCAAGATCATCTATACTGTAATGCTATATGTTGTGTTTGTTGGGATCCGATGGATAGAGAATACTATGTTATGTTGATTATCAATCTATTACCTATGTGTTGTTTATGATCTTGCATGCTCTCCGTTATTAGTAGAGGCTACGGCCAAGTTTTTACTCTTAACTCCAAGAGGGAGTATTTATGCTCGATAGTGGGTTCATGCCTCCATTAAATGCAGGGACGAGTGACAGAAAGTTCTAAGGTTGTGGATGTCTTTGTTGCCACTAGGGATAAAACATTGATGCTATGTCAGAGGATGTAGTTATTGATTACATTACGCACCATACTTAATGCAATTGTACTGTTGTTTGCAACTTAATACTTGGAAGGGGTTCGGATGATAACACTGAAAGTGGACTTTTTAGGCATAGATGCATGTTTGGATAGCGGTCTATGTACTTTGTCGTAATGCCCAATTAAATCTCACAATACTCATCATGTCATGTATGTGCATTGTCATGCCCTCTCTATTTGTCAATTGCCCAGCTGTAATTTGTTCACCCAACATGCTATTTATCTTATGGGAGAGACACCTCTAGTGAGCTGTGGACCCCGGTCCATTCTTTTACATCGAATACAATCTCTTGCAATACTTGTTCTACTGTTTTCTGCAAACAATCATCATCCACACTATACATCTAATCCTTTGTTACAGCAAGCCGGTGAGATTGACAACCTCATCTGTTTCGTTGGGGCAAAGTACTTTGGTTGTGTTGTGCGGGTTCCACGTTGGCGCCGGAATCCCTGGTGTTGCGCCGCACTACATCTCGCCGCCATCAACCTTCAACGTGCTTCTTGGCTCCTCCTGGTTCGATAAACCTTGGTTTCTTACCGAGGGAAAACTTGCTTGCTTGTACACATCATACCTTCCTCTTGGGGTTCCCAACATCACAAGGAAGCTACTACGCCCACATC